>NW_028165888.1:0-152174 GCF_964263955.1 Coregonus lavaretus | reverse complement strand
GTCCAAAATCATGGGTTTTCGTTCAGCACTGGAAGTAGGAGGCGCGCTCTACAATAGGCAAGGGTTTTCAAGTCTGCAAGTACGTTTTAAGCTGAGTTCCATGAACATTGTCCAAAATCATGTTTTAACCTAAATCCACAATGCGACCAGTTCAGCATATGAGAGGAGACACTGTTTGAGTGTAACAAACGTGAAACATTTCTTTTAGCCCTTTCGCATGAAAACAGGGTCCAAAATCATGGGTTTTCGTTCAGCAGTGGAAGTAGGAGGTGCGCTCTACAATAGGCAAGGGTTTTCAAGTCTGCAAGTACGTTTTAAGCTGAGTTCCATGAACATTGTCCAAAATCATGTTTTATCCAAAATCCACAATGCGACCAGTTCAGCATATGAGAGGAGACACTGTTTGAGTGTAACAAACGTGAAACATTTCTTTTAGCCTTTTCGCATGAAAACAGGGTCCAAAATCATGGGTTTTCGTTCAGCACTGGAAGTAGGAGGCGAACTCTACAATAGGCAAGGGCTTTCAAGTCTGCAAGTACGTTTTAAGCTGAGTTCCATGAACATTGTCCAAAATCATGTTTTAACCAAAATCCACAATGCGACCAGTTCAGCATATGAGAGGAGACACTGTTTGAGTGTAACAAACGTGAAACATTTCTTTTAGCCTTTTCGAATGAAAAAAGGGTCCAAAATCATGGGTTTTCGTTCAGCAGTGGAAGTAGGAGGTGCGCTCTACAATAGGCAAGGGTTTTCAAGTCTGCAAGTACGTTTTAAGCTGAGTTCCATGAACATTGTCCAAAATCATGTTTTAGGCCAAATCCACATTGCGACCAGATCAGCATATGACAGGAGACACTGTTTGAGTGTAACAAACGTGAAACAATTCTTTTAGCCTTTTCGCATGAAAACAGGGTCCAAAATCATGGGTTTTCGTTCAGCAGTGGAAGTAGGAGGCGCGCTCTACAATAGGCAAGGGTTTTCAAGTCTGCAAGTACGTTTTAAGCTGAGTTCCATGAACATTGTCCAAAATCATGTTTTATCCAAAATCCACAATGCGACCAGTTCAGCATATGAGAGGAGACTCTGTTTGAGTGTAACAAACGTGAAACATTTCTTTTAGCCTTTTCGCATGAAAACAGGGTCCAAAATCATGGGTTTTCGTTCAGCAGTGGAAGTAGGAGGCGCGCTCTACAATAGGCAAGGGTTTTCAAGTCTGCAAGTACGTTTTAAGCTGAGTTCCATGAACATTGTCCAAAATCATGTTTTATCCAAAATCCACAATGCGACCAGTTCAGCATATGAGAGGAGACACTGTTTGAGTGTAACAAACGTGAAACATTTCTTTTAGCCTTTTCGCATGAAAACAGGGTCCAAAATCATGGGTTTTCGTTCAGCAGTGGAAGTAGGAGGCGCGCTCTACAATAGGCAAGGGTTTTCAAGTCTGCAAGTACGTTTTAAGCTGAGTTCCATGAACATTGTCCAAAATCATGTTTTAACCAAAATCCACAATGCGACCAGTTCAGCATATGAGAGGAGACACTGTTTGAGTGTAACAAACGTGAAACATTTCTTTTAGCCTTTTTGCATGAAAACATGGTCCAAAATTATGGTTTTTGTTCAGCAGTGGAAGTAGGAGGCGCGCTCTACAATAGGCAAGGGTTTTCAAGTCTGCAAGTACGTTTTAAGCTGAGTTCCATGAACATTGTCCAAAATCATGTTTTAGGCCAAATCCACATTGCGACCAGATCAGCATATGACAGGAGACACTGTTTGAGTGTAACAAACGTGAAACAATTCTTTTAGCCTTTTCGCATGAAAACAGGGTCCAAAATCATGGGTTTTCGTTCAGCAGTGGAAGTAGGAGGCGCGCTCTACAATAGGCAAGGGTTTTCAAGTCTGCAAGTACGTTTTAAGCTGAGTTCCATGAACATTGTCCAAAATCATGTTTTATCCAAAATCCACAATGCGACCAGTTCAGCATATGAGAGGAGACACTGTTTGAGTGTAACAAACGTGAAACATTTCTTTTAGCCTTTTCGCATGAAAACAGGGTCCAAAATCATGGGTTTTCGTTCAGCACTGGAAGTAGGAGGCGCGCTCTACAATAGGCAAGGGTTTTCAAGTCTGCAAGTACGTTTTAAGCTGAGTTCCATGAACATTGTCCAAAATCATGTTTTATCCAAAATCCACAATGCGACCAGTTCAGCATATGAGAGGAGACACTGTTTGAGTGTAACAAACGTGAAACATTTCTTTTAGCCTTTTCGCATGAAAACAGGGTCCAAAATCATGGGTTTTCGTTCAGCACTGGAAGTAGGAGGCGCGCTCTACAATAGGCAAGGGTTTTCAAGTCTGCAAGTACGTTTTAAGCTGAGTTCCATGAACATTGTCCAAAATCATGTTTTATCCAAAATCCACAATGCGACCAGTTCAGCATATGAGAGGAGACACTGTTTGAGTGTAACAAACGTGAAACATTTCTTTTAGCCTTTTCGCATGAAAACAGGGTCCAAAATCATGGGTTTTCGTTCAGCACTGGAAGTAGGAGGCGCGCTCTACAATAGGCAAGGGTTTTCAAGTCTGCAAGTACGTTTTAAGCTGAGTTCCATGAACATTGTCCAAAATCATGTTTTAACCTAAATCCACAATGCGACCAGTTCAGCATATGAGAGGAGACTCTGTTTGAGTGTAACAAACGTGAAACATTTCTTTTAGCCTTTTCGCATGAAAACAGGGTCCAAAATCATGGGTTTTCGTTCAGCAGTGGAAGTAGGAGGCGCGCTCTACAATAGGCAAGGGTTTTCAAGTCTGCAAGTACGTTTTAAGCTGAGTTCCATGAACATTGTCCAAAATCATGTTTTATCCAAAATCCACAATGCGACCAGTTCAGCATATGAGAGGAGACACTGTTTGAGTGTAACAAACGTGAAACATTTCTTTTAGCCTTTTCGCATGAAAACAGGGTCCAAAATCATGGGTTTTCGTTCAGCACTGGAAGTAGGAGGCGAACTCTACAATAGGCAAGGGCTTTCAAGTCTGCAAGTACGTTTTAAGCTGAGTTCCATGAACATTGTCCAAAATCATGTTTTAACCAAAATCCACAATGCGACCAGTTCAGCATATGAGAGGAGACACTGTTTGAGTGTAACAAACGTGAAACATTTCTTTTAGCCTTTTCGAATGAAAAAAGGGTCCAAAATCATGGGTTTTCGTTCAGCAGTGGAAGTAGGAGGTGCGCTCTACAATAGGCAAGGGTTTTCAAGTCTGCAAGTACGTTTTAAGCTGAGTTCCATGAACATTGTCCAAAATCATGTTTTAGGCCAAATCCACATTGCGACCAGATCAGCATATGACAGGAGACACTGTTTGAGTGTAACAAACGTGAAACAATTCTTTTAGCCTTTTCGCATGAAAACAGGGTCCAAAATCATGGGTTTTCGTTCAGCAGTGGAAGTAGGAGGCGCGCTCTACAATAGGCAAGGGTTTTCAAGTCTGCAAGTACGTTTTAAGCTGAGTTCCATGAACATTGTCCAAAATCATGTTTTATCCAAAATCCACAATGCGACCAGTTCAGCATATGAGAGGAGACTCTGTTTGAGTGTAACAAACGTGAAACATTTCTTTTAGCCTTTTCGCATGAAAACAGGGTCCAAAATCATGGGTTTTCGTTCAGCAGTGGAAGTAGGAGGCGCGCTCTACAATAGGCAAGGGTTTTCAAGTCTGCAAGTACGTTTTAAGCTGAGTTCCATGAACATTGTCCAAAATCATGTTTTATCCAAAATCCACAATGCGACCAGTTCAGCATATGAGAGGAGACACTGTTTGAGTGTAACAAACGTGAAACATTTCTTTTAGCCTTTTCGCATGAAAACAGGGTCCAAAATCATGGGTTTTCGTTCAGCAGTGGAAGTAGGAGGCGCGCTCTACAATAGGCAAGGGTTTTCAAGTCTGCAAGTACGTTTTAAGCTGAGTTCCATGAACATTGTCCAAAATCATGTTTTAACCAAAATCCACAATGCGACCAGTTCAGCATATGAGAGGAGACACTGTTTGAGTGTAACAAACGTGAAACATTTCTTTTAGCCTTTTTGCATGAAAACATGGTCCAAAATTATGGTTTTTGTTCAGCAGTGGAAGTAGGAGGCGCGCTCTACAATAGGCAAGGGTTTTCAAGTCTGCAAGTACGTTTTAAGCTGAGTTCCATGAACATTGTCCAAAATCATGTTTTAGGCCAAATCCACATTGCGACCAGATCAGCATATGACAGGAGACACTGTTTGAGTGTAACAAACGTGAAACAATTCTTTTAGCCTTTTCGCATGAAAACAGGGTCCAAAATCATGGGTTTTCGTTCAGCAGTGGAAGTAGGAGGCGCGCTCTACAATAGGCAAGGGTTTTCAAGTCTGCAAGTACGTTTTAAGCTGAGTTCCATGAACATTGTCCAAAATCATGTTTTATCCAAAATCCACAATGCGACCAGTTCAGCATATGAGAGGAGACACTGTTTGAGTGTAACAAACGTGAAACATTTCTTTTAGCCTTTTCGCATGAAAACAGGGTCCAAAATCATGGGTTTTCGTTCAGCACTGGAAGTAGGAGGCGCGCTCTACAATAGGCAAGGGTTTTCAAGTCTGCAAGTACGTTTTAAGCTGAGTTCCATGAACATTGTCCAAAATCATGTTTTATCCAAAATCCACAATGCGACCAGTTCAGCATATGAGAGGAGACACTGTTTGAGTGTAACAAACGTGAAACATTTCTTTTAGCCTTTTCGCATGAAAACAGGGTCCAAAATCATGGGTTTTCGTTCAGCACTGGAAGTAGGAGGCGCGCTCTACAATAGGCAAGGGTTTTCAAGTCTGCAAGTACGTTTTAAGCTGAGTTCCATGAACATTGTCCAAAATCATGTTTAAACCTAAATCCACAATGCGACCAGTTCAGCATATGAGAGGAGACACTGTTTGAGTGTAACAAACGTGAAACATTTCTTTTAGCCCTTTCGCATGAAAACAGGGTCCAAAATCATGGGTTTTCGTTCAGCAGTGGAAGTAGGAGGTGCGCTCTACAATAGGCAAGGGTTTTCAAGTCTGCAAGTACGTTTTAAGCTGAGTTCCATGAACATTGTCCAAAATCATGTTTTAGGCCAAATCCACATTGCGACCAGATCAGCATATGACAGGAGACACTGTTTGAGTGTAACAAACGTGAAACAATTCTTTTAGCCTTTTCGCATGAAAACAGGGTCCAAAATCATGGGTTTTCGTTCAGCAGTGGAAGTAGGAGGCGCGCTCTACAATAGGCAAGGGTTTTCAAATCTGCAAGTACGTTTTAAGCTGAGTTCCATGAACATTGTCCAAAATCATGTTTTATCCAAAATCCACAATGCGACCAGTTCAGCATATGAGAGGAGACTCTGTTTGAGTGTAACAAACGTGAAACATTTCTTTTAGCCTTTTCGCATGAAAACAGGGTCCAAAATCATGGGTTTTCGTTCAGCAGTGGAAGTAGGAGGCGCGCTCTACAATAGGCAAGGGTTTTCAAGTCTGCAAGTACGTTTTAAGCTGAGTTCCATGAACATTGTCCAAAATCATGTTTTATCCAAAATCCACAATGCGACCAGTTCAGCATATGAGAGGAGACACTGTTTGAGTGTAACAAACGTGAAACATTTCTTTTAGCCTTTTCGCATGAAAACAGGGTCCAAAATCATGGGTTTTCGTTCAGCAGTGGAAGTAGGAGGCGCGCTCTACAATAGGCAAGGGTTTTCAAGTCTGCAAGTACGTTTTAAGCTGAGTTCCATGAACATTGTCCAAAATCATGTTTTAACCAAAATCCACAATGCGACCAGTTCAGCATATGAGAGGAGACACTGTTTGAGTGTAACAAACGTGAAACATTTCTTTTAGCCTTTTTGCATGAAAACATGGTCCAAAATTATGGTTTTTGTTCAGCAGTGGAAGTAGGAGGCGCGCTCTACAATAGGCAAGGGTTTTCAAGTCTGCAAGTACGTTTTAAGCTGAGTTCCATGAACATTGTCCAAAATCATGTTTTATCCAAAATCCACAATGCGACCAGTTCAGCATATGAGAGGAGACACTGTTTGAGTGTAACAAACGTGAAACATTTCTTTTAGCCTTTTCGCATGAAAACAGGGTCCAAAATCATGGGTTTTCGTTCAGCACTGGAAGTAGGAGGCGCGCTCTACAATAGGCAAGGGTTTTCAAGTCTGCAAGTACGTTTTAAGCTGAGTTCCATGAACATTGTCCAAAATCATGTTTTATCCAAAATCCACAATGCGACCAGTTCAGCATATGAGAGGAGACACTGTTTGAGTGTAACAAACGTGAAACATTTCTTTTAGCCTTTTCGCATGAAAACAGGGTCCAAAATCATGGGTTTTCGTTCAGCACTGGAAGTAGGAGGCGCGCTCTACAATAGGCAAGGGTTTTCAAGTCTGCAAGTACGTTTTAAGCTGAGTTCCATGAACATTGTCCAAAATCATGTTTTAACCTAAATCCACAATGCGACCAGTTCAGCATATGAGAGGAGACACTGTTTGAGTGTAACAAACGTGAAACATTTCTTTTAGCCCTTTCGCATGAAAACAGGGTCCAAAATCATGGGTTTTCGTTCAGCAGTGGAAGTAGGAGGTGCGCTCTACAATAGGCAAGGGTTTTCAAGTCTGCAAGTACGTTTTAAGCTGAGTTCCATGAACATTGTCCAAAATCATGTTTTATCCAAAATCCACAATGCGACCAGTTCAGCATATGAGAGGAGACACTGTTTGAGTGTAACAAACGTGAAACATTTCTTTTAGCCTTTTCGCATGAAAACAGGGTCCAAAATCATGGGTTTTCGTTCAGCACTGGAAGTAGGAGGCGAACTCTACAATAGGCAAGGGCTTTCAAGTCTGCAAGTACGTTTTAAGCTGAGTTCCATGAACATTGTCCAAAATCATGTTTTAACCAAAATCCACAATGCGACCAGTTCAGCATATGAGAGGAGACACTGTTTGAGTGTAACAAACGTGAAACATTTCTTTTAGCCTTTTCGAATGAAAAAAGGGTCCAAAATCATGGGTTTTCGTTCAGCAGTGGAAGTAGGAGGTGCGCTCTACAATAGGCAAGGGTTTTCAAGTCTGCAAGTACGTTTTAAGCTGAGTTCCATGAACATTGTCCAAAATCATGTTTTAGGCCAAATCCACATTGCGACCAGATCAGCATATGACAGGAGACACTGTTTGAGTGTAACAAACGTGAAACAATTCTTTTAGCCTTTTCGCATGAAAACAGGGTCCAAAATCATGGGTTTTCGTTCAGCAGTGGAAGTAGGAGGCGCGCTCTACAATAGGCAAGGGTTTTCAAGTCTGCAAGTACGTTTTAAGCTGAGTTCCATGAACATTGTCCAAAATCATGTTTTATCCAAAATCCACAATGCGACCAGTTCAGCATATGAGAGGAGACTCTGTTTGAGTGTAACAAACGTGAAACATTTCTTTTAGCCTTTTCGCATGAAAACAGGGTCCAAAATCATGGGTTTTCGTTCAGCAGTGGAAGTAGGAGGCGCGCTCTACAATAGGCAAGGGTTTTCAAGTCTGCAAGTACGTTTTAAGCTGAGTTCCATGAACATTGTCCAAAATCATGTTTTATCCAAAATCCACAATGCGACCAGTTCAGCATATGAGAGGAGACACTGTTTGAGTGTAACAAACGTGAAACATTTCTTTTAGCCTTTTCGCATGAAAACAGGGTCCAAAATCATGGGTTTTCGTTCAGCAGTGGAAGTAGGAGGCGCGCTCTACAATAGGCAAGGGTTTTCAAGTCTGCAAGTACGTTTTAAGCTGAGTTCCATGAACATTGTCCAAAATCATGTTTTAACCAAAATCCACAATGCGACCAGTTCAGCATATGAGAGGAGACACTGTTTGAGTGTAACAAACGTGAAACATTTCTTTTAGCCTTTTTGCATGAAAACATGGTCCAAAATTATGGTTTTTGTTCAGCAGTGGAAGTAGGAGGCGCGCTCTACAATAGGCAAGGGTTTTCAAGTCTGCAAGTACGTTTTAAGCTGAGTTCCATGAACATTGTCCAAAATCATGTTTTAGGCCAAATCCACATTGCGACCAGATCAGCATATGACAGGAGACACTGTTTGAGTGTAACAAACGTGAAACAATTCTTTTAGCCTTTTCGCATGAAAACAGGGTCCAAAATCATGGGTTTTCGTTCAGCAGTGGAAGTAGGAGGCGCGCTCTACAATAGGCAAGGGTTTTCAAGTCTGCAAGTACGTTTTAAGCTGAGTTCCATGAACATTGTCCAAAATCATGTTTTATCCAAAATCCACAATGCGACCAGTTCAGCATATGAGAGGAGACACTGTTTGAGTGTAACAAACGTGAAACATTTCTTTTAGCCTTTTCGCATGAAAACAGGGTCCAAAATCATGGGTTTTCGTTCAGCACTGGAAGTAGGAGGCGCGCTCTACAATAGGCAAGGGTTTTCAAGTCTGCAAGTACGTTTTAAGCTGAGTTCCATGAACATTGTCCAAAATCATGTTTTATCCAAAATCCACAATGCGACCAGTTCAGCATATGAGAGGAGACACTGTTTGAGTGTAACAAACGTGAAACATTTCTTTTAGCCTTTTCGCATGAAAACAGGGTCCAAAATCATGGGTTTTCGTTCAGCACTGGAAGTAGGAGGCGCGCTCTACAATAGGCAAGGGTTTTCAAGTCTGCAAGTACGTTTTAAGCTGAGTTCCATGAACATTGTCCAAAATCATGTTTTAACCTAAATCCACAATGCGACCAGTTCAGCATATGAGAGGAGACACTGTTTGAGTGTAACAAACGTGAAACATTTCTTTTAGCCCTTTCGCATGAAAACAGGGTCCAAAATCATGGGTTTTCGTTCAGCAGTGGAAGTAGGAGGTGCGCTCTACAATAGGCAAGGGTTTTCAAGTCTGCAAGTACGTTTTAAGCTGAGTTCCATGAACATTGTCCAAAATCATGTTTTAGGCCAAATCCACATTGCGACCAGATCAGCATATGACAGGAGACACTGTTTGAGTGTAACAAACGTGAAACAATTCTTTTAGCCTTTTCGCATGAAAACAGGGTCCAAAATCATGGGTTTTCGTTCAGCAGTGGAAGTAGGAGGCGCGCTCTACAATAGGCAAGGGTTTTCAAGTCTGCAAGTACGTTTTAAGCTGAGTTCCATGAACATTGTCCAAAATCATGTTTTATCCAAAATCCACAATGCGACCAGTTCAGCATATGAGAGGAGACTCTGTTTGAGTGTAACAAACGTGAAACATTTCTTTTAGCCTTTTCGCATGAAAACAGGGTCCAAAATCATGGGTTTTCGTTCAGCAGTGGAAGTAGGAGGCGCGCTCTACAATAGGCAAGGGTTTTCAAGTCTGCAAGTACGTTTTAAGCTGAGTTCCATGAACATTGTCCAAAATCATGTTTTAACCAAAATCCACAATGCGACCAGTTCAGCATATGAGAGGAGACACTGTTTGAGTGTAACAAACGTGAAACATTTCTTTTAGCCTTTTTGCATGAAAACATGGTCCAAAATTATGGTTTTTGTTCAGCAGTGGAAGTAGGAGGCGCGCTCTACAATAGGCAAGGGTTTTCAAGTCTGCAAGTACGTTTTAAGCTGAGTTCCATGAACATTGTCCAAAATCATGTTTTATCCAAAATCCACAATGCGACCAGTTCAGCATATGAGAGGAGACACTGTTTGAGTGTAACAAACGTGAAACATTTCTTTTAGCCTTTTCGCATGAAAACAGGGTCCAAAATCATGGGTTTTCGTTCAGCACTGGAAGTAGGCGGCGCGCTCTACAATAGGCAAGGGTTTTCAAGTCTGCAAGTACGTTTTAAGCTGAGTTCCATGAACATTGTCCAAAATCATGTTTTATCCAAAATCCACAATGCGACCAGTTCAGCATATGAGAGGAGACACTGTTTGAGTGTAACAAACGTGAAACATTTCTTTTAGCCTTTTCGCATGAAAACAGGGTCCAAAATCATGGGTTTTCGTTCAGCACTGGAAGTAGGAGGCGCGCTCTACAATAGTTAAGGGTTTTCAAGTCTGCAAGTACGTTTTAAGCTGAGTTCCATGAACATTGTCCAAAATCATGTTTTAACCTAAATCCACAATGCGACCAGTTCAGCATATGAGAGGAGACACTGTTTGAGTGTAACAAACGTGAAACATTTCTTTTAGCCCTTTCGCATGAAAACAGGGTCCAAAATCATGGGTTTTCGTTCAGCAGTGGAAGTAGGAGGTGCGCTCTACAATAGGCAAGGGTTTTCAAGTCTGCAAGTACGTTTTAAGCTGAGTTCCATGAACATTGTCCAAAATCATGTTTTAACCAAAATCCACAATGCGACCAGTTCAGCATATGAGAGGAGACACTGTTTGAGTGTAACAAACGTGAAACATTTCTTTTAGCCTTTTCGCATGAAAACATGGTCCAAAATTATGGTTTTTGTTCAGCACTGGAAGTAGGCGGCGCGCTCTACAATAGGCAAGGGTTTTCAAGTCTGCAAGTACGTTTTAAGCTGAGTTCCATGAACATTGTCCAAAATCATGTTTTATCCAAAATCCACAATGCGACCAGTTCAGCATATGAGAGGAGACACTGTTTGAGTGTAACAAACGTGAAACATTTCTTTTAGCCTTTTCGCATGAAAACAGGGTCCAAAATCATGGGTTTTCGTTCAGCACTGGAAGTAGGAGGCGCGCTCTACAATAGTTAAGGGTTTTCAAGTCTGCAAGTACGTTTTAAGCTGAGTTCCATGAACATTGTCCAAAATCATGTTTTAACCTAAATCCACAATGCGACCAGTTCAGCATATGAGAGGAGACACTGTTTGAGTGTAACAAACGTGAAACATTTCTTTTAGCCCTTTCGCATGAAAACAGGGTCCAAAATCATGGGTTTTCGTTCAGCAGTGGAAGTAGGAGGTGCGCTCTACAATAGGCAAGGGTTTTCAAGTCTGCAAGTACGTTTTAAGCTGAGTTACATGAACATTGTCCAAAATCATGTTTTAACCAAAATCCACAATGCGACCAGTTCAGCATATGAGAGGAGACACTGTTTGAGTGTAACAAACGTGAAACATTTCTTTTAGCCTTTTTGCATGAAAACATGGTCCAAAATTATGGTTTTTGTTCAGCAGTGGAAGTAGGAGGCGCGCTCTACAATAGGCAAGGGTTTTCAAGTCTGCAAGTACGTTTTAAGCTGAGTTCCATGAACATTGTCCAAAATCATGTTTTATCCAAAATCCACAATGCGACCAGTTCAGCATATGAGAGGAGACACTGTTTGAGTGTAACAAACGTGAAACATTTCTTTTAGCCTTTTCGCATGAAAACAGGGTCCAAAATCATGGGTTTTCGTTCAGCACTGGAAGTAGGCGGCGCGCTCTACAATAGGCAAGGGTTTTCAAGTCTGCAAGTACGTTTTAAGCTGAGTTCCATGAACATTGTCCAAAATCATGTTTTATCCAAAATCCACAATGCGACCAGTTCAGCATATGAGAGGAGACACTGTTTGAGTGTAACAAACGTGAAACATTTCTTTTAGCCTTTTCGCATGAAAACAGGGTCCAAAATCATGGGTTTTCGTTCAGCACTGGAAGTAGGAGGCGCGCTCTACAATAGTTAAGGGTTTTCAAGTCTGCAAGTACGTTTTAAGCTGAGTTCCATGAACATTGTCCAAAATCATGTTTTAACCTAAATCCACAATGCGACCAGTTCAGCATATGAGAGGAGACACTGTTTGAGTGTAACAAACGTGAAACATTTCTTTTAGCCCTTTCGCATGAAAACAGGGTCCAAAATCATGGGTTTTCGTTCAGCAGTGGAAGTAGGAGGTGCGCTCTACAATAGGCAAGGGTTTTCAAGTCTGCAAGTACGTTTTAAGCTGAGTTCCATGAACATTGTCCAAAATCATGTTTTATCCAAAATCCACAATGCGACCAGTTCAGCATATGAGAGGAGACACTGTTTGAGTGTAACAAACGTGAAACATTTCTTTTAGCCTTTTCGCATGAAAACAGGGTCCAAAATCATGGGTTTTCGTTCAGCACTGGAAGTAGGAGGCGAACTCTACAATAGGCAAGGGCTTTCAAGTCTGCAAGTACGTTTTAAGCTGAGTTCCATGAACATTGTCCAAAATCATGTTTTAACCAAAATCCACAATGCGACCAGTTCAGCATATGAGAGGAGACACTGTTTGAGTGTAACAAACGTGAAACATTTCTTTTAGCCTTTTCGAATGAAAAAAGGGTCCAAAATCATGGGTTTTCGTTCAGCAGTGGAAGTAGGAGGTGCGCTCTACAATAGGCAAGGGTTTTCAAGTCTGCAAGTACGTTTTAAGCTGAGTTCCATGAACATTGTCCAAAATCATGTTTTAGGCCAAATCCACATTGCGACCAGATCAGCATATGACAGGAGACACTGTTTGAGTGTAACAAACGTGAAACAATTCTTTTAGCCTTTTCGCATGAAAACAGGGTCCAAAATCATGGGTTTTCGTTCAGCAGTGGAAGTAGGAGGCGCGCTCTACAATAGGCAAGGGTTTTCAAGTCTGCAAGTACGTTTTAAGCTGAGTTCCATGAACATTGTCCAAAATCATGTTTTATCCAAAATCCACAATGCGACCAGTTCAGCATATGAGAGGAGACTCTGTTTGAGTGTAACAAACGTGAAACATTTCTTTTAGCCTTTTCGCATGAAAACAGGGTCCAAAATCATGGGTTTTCGTTCAGCAGTGGAAGTAGGAGGCGCGCTCTACAATAGGCAAGGGTTTTCAAGTCTGCAAGTACGTTTTAAGCTGAGTTCCATGAACATTGTCCAAAATCATGTTTTATCCAAAATCCACAATGCGACCAGTTCAGCATATGAGAGGAGACACTGTTTGAGTGTAACAAACGTGAAACATTTCTTTTAGCCTTTTCGCATGAAAACAGGGTCCAAAATCATGGGTTTTCGTTCAGCAGTGGAAGTAGGAGGCGCGCTCTACAATAGGCAAGGGTTTTCAAGTCTGCAAGTACGTTTTAAGCTGAGTTCCATGAACATTGTCCAAAATCATATTTTAACCAAAATCCACAATGCGACCAGTTCAGCATATGAGAGGAGACACTGTTTGAGTGTAACAAACGTGAAACAATTCTTTTAGCCTTTTCGCATGAAAACAGGGTCCAAAATCATGGGTTTTCGTTCAGCAGTGGAAGTAGGAGGCGCGCTCTACAATAGGCAAGGGTTTTCAAGTCTGCAAGTACGTTTTAAGCTGAGTTCCATGAACATTGTCCAAAATCATGTTTTATCCAAAATCCACAATGCGACCAGTTCAGCATATGAGAGGAGACACTGTTTGAGTGTAACAAACGTGAAACATTTCTTTTAGCCTTTTCGCATGAAAACAGGGTCCAAAATCATGGGTTTTCGTTCAGCACTGGAAGTAGGAGGCGCGCTCTACAATAGGCAAGGGTTTTCAAGTCTGCAAGTACGTTTTAAGCTGAGTTCCATGAACATTGTCCAAAATCATGTTTTAACCTAAATCCACAATGCGACCAGTTCAGCATATGAGAGGAGACACTGTTTGAGTGTAACAAACGTGAAACATTTCTTTTAGCCCTTTCGCATGAAAACAGGGTCCAAAATCATGGGTTTTCGTTCAGCAGTGGAAGTAGGAGGTGCGCTCTACAATAGGCAAGGGTTTTCAAGTCTGCAAGTACGTTTTAAGCTGAGTTCCATGAACATTGTCCAAAATCATGTTTTATCCAAAATCCACAATGCGACCAGTTCAGCATATGAGAGGAGACACTGTTTGAGTGTAACAAACGTGAAACATTTCTTTTAGCCTTTTCGCATGAAAACAGGGTCCAAAATCATGGGTTTTCGTTCAGCACTGGAAGTAGGAGGCGAACTCTACAATAGGCAAGGGCTTTCAAGTCTGCAAGTACGTTTTAAGCTGAGTTCCATGAACATTGTCCAAAATCATGTTTTAACCAAAATCCACAATGCGACCAGTTCAGCATATGAGAGGAGACACTGTTTGAGTGTAACAAACGTGAAACATTTCTTTTAGCCTTTTCGAATGAAAAAAGGGTCCAAAATCATGGGTTTTCGTTCAGCAGTGGAAGTAGGAGGTGCGCTCTACAATAGGCAAGGGTTTTCAAGTCTGCAAGTACGTTTTAAGCTGAGTTCCATGAACATTGTCCAAAATCATGTTTTAGGCCAAATCCACATTGCGACCAGATCAGCATATGACAGGAGACACTGTTTGAGTGTAACAAACGTGAAACAATTCTTTTAGCCTTTTCGCATGAAAACAGGGTCCAAAATCATGGGTTTTCGTTCAGCAGTGGAAGTAGGAGGCGCGCTCTACAATAGGCAAGGGTTTTCAAGTCTGCAAGTACGTTTTAAGCTGAGTTCCATGAACATTGTCCAAAATCATGTTTTATCCAAAATCCACAATGCGACCAGTTCAGCATATGAGAGGAGACTCTGTTTGAGTGTAACAAACGTGAAACATTTCTTTTAGCCTTTTCGCATGAAAACAGGGTCCAAAATCATGGGTTTTCGTTCAGCACTGGAAGTAGGAGGCGCGCTCTACAATAGGCAAGGGTTTTCAAGTCTGCAAGTACGTTTTAAGCTGAGTTCCATGAACATTGTCCAAAATCATGTTTTAACCAAAATCCACAATGCGACCAGTTCAGCATATGAGAGGAGACACTGTTTGAGTGTAACAAACGTGAAACATTTCTTTTAGCCTTTTTGCATGAAAACATGGTCCAAAATTATGGTTTTTGTTCAGCAGTGGAAGTAGGAGGCGCGCTCTACAATAGGCAAGGGTTTTCAAGTCTGCAAGTACGTTTTAAGCTGAGTTCCATGAACATTGTCCAAAATCATGTTTTAGGCCAAATCCACATTGCGACCAGATCAGCATATGACAGGAGACACTGTTTGAGTGTAACAAACGTGAAACAATTCTTTTAGCCTTTTCGCATGAAAACAGGGTCCAAAATCATGGGTTTTCGTTCAGCAGTAGAAGTAGGAGGCGCGCTCTACAATAGGCAAGGGTTTTCAAGTCTGCAAGTACGTTTTAAGCTGAGTTCCATGAACATTGTCCAAAATCATGTTTTATCCAAAATCCACAATGCGACCAGTTCAGCATATGAGAGGAGACACTGTTTGAGTGTAACAAACGTGAAACATTTCTTTTAGCCTTTTCGCATGAAAACAGGGTCCAAAATCATGGGTTTTCGTTCAGCACTGGAAGTAGGAGGCGCGCTCTACAATAGGCAAGGGTTTTCAAGTCTGCAAGTACGTTTTAAGCTGAGTTCCATGAACATTGTCCAAAATCATGTTTTAACCTAAATCCACAATGCGACCAGTTCAGCATATGAGAGGAGACACTGTTTGAGTGTAACAAACGTGAAACATTTCTTTTAGCCCTTTCGCATGAAAACAGGGTCCAAAATCATGGGTTTTCGTTCAGCAGTGGAAGTAGGAGGTGCGCTCTACAATAGGCAAGGGTTTTCAAGTCTGCAAGTACGTTTTAAGCTGAGTTCCATGAACATTGTCCAAAATCATGTTTTATCCAAAATCCACAATGCGACCAGTTCAGCATATGAGAGGAGACACTGTTTGAGTGTAACAAACGTGAAACATTTCTTTTAGCCTTTTCGCATGAAAACAGGGTCCAAAATCATGGGTTTTCGTTCAGCACTGGAAGTAGGAGGCGAACTCTACAATAGGCAAGGGTTTTCAAGTCTGCAAGTACGTTTTAAGCTGAGTTCCATGAACATTGTCCAAAATCATGTTTTAACCAAAATCCACAATGCGACCAGTTCAGCATATGAGAGGAGACACTGTTTGAGTGTAACAAACGTGAAACATTTCTTTTAGCCTTTTTGCATGAAAACATGGTCCAAAATTATGGTTTTTGTTCAGCAGTGGAAGTAGGAGGCGCGCTCTACAATAGGCAAGGGTTTTCAAGTCTGCAAGTACGTTTTAAGCTGAGTTCCATGAACATTGTCCAAAATCATGTTTTAGGCCAAATCCACATTGCGACCAGATCAGCATATGACAGGAGACACTGTTTGAGTGTAACAAACGTGAAACAATTCTTTTAGCCTTTTCGCATGAAAACAGGGTCCAAAATCATGGGTTTTCGTTCAGCAGTAGAAGTAGGAGGCGCGCTCTACAATAGGCAAGGGTTTTCAAGTCTGCAAGTACGTTTTAAGCTGAGTTCCATGAACATTGTCCAAAATCATGTTTTATCCAAAATCCACAATGCGACCAGTTCAGCATATGAGAGGAGACACTGTTTGAGTGTAACAAACGTGAAACATTTCTTTTAGCCTTTTCGCATGAAAACAGGGTCCAAAATCATGGGTTTTCGTTCAGCACTGGAAGTAGGAGGCGCGCTCTACAATAGGCAAGGGTTTTCAAGTCTGCAAGTACGTTTTAAGCTGAGTTCCATGAACATTGTCCAAAATCATGTTTTAACCTAAATCCACAATGCGACCAGTTCAGCATATGAGAGGAGACACTGTTTGAGTGTAACAAACGTGAAACATTTCTTTTAGCCCTTTCGCATGAAAACAGGGTCCAAAATCATGGGTTTTCGTTCAGCAGTGGAAGTAGGAGGTGCGCTCTACAATAGGCAAGGGTTTTCAAGTCTGCAAGTACGTTTTAAGCTGAGTTCCATGAACATTGTCCAAAATCATGTTTTATCCAAAATCCACAATGCGACCAGTTCAGCATATGAGAGGAGACACTGTTTGAGTGTAACAAACGTGAAACATTTCTTTTAGCCTTTTCGCATGAAAACAGGGTCCAAAATCATGGGTTTTCGTTCAGCACTGGAAGTAGGAGGCGAACTCTACAATAGGCAAGGGTTTTCAAGTCTGCAAGTACGTTTTAAGCTGAGTTCCATGAACATTGTCCAAAATCATGTTTTAACCAAAATCCACAATGCGACCAGTTCAGCATATGAGAGGAGACACTGTTTGAGTGTAACAAACGTGAAACATTTCTTTTAGCCTTTTCGAATGAAAAAAGGGTCCAAAATCATGGGTTTTCGTTCAGCACTGGAAGTAGGAGGCGCGCTCTACAATAGGCAAGGGTTTTCAAGTCTGCAAGTACGTTTTAAGCTGAGTTCCATGAACATTGTCCAAAATCATGTTTTATCCAAAATCCACAATGCGACCAGTTCAGCATATGAGAGGAGACACTGTTTGAGTGTAACAAACGTGAAACATTTCTTTTAGCCTTTTCGCATGAAAACAGGGTCCAAAATCATGGGTTTTCGTTCAGCACTGGAAGTAGGAGGCGCGCTCTACAATAGGCAAGGGTTTTCAAGTCTGCAAGTACGTTTTAAGCTGAGTTCCATGAACATTGTCCAAAATCATGTTTTAACCTAAATCCACAATGCGACCAGTTCAGCATATGAGAGGAGACACTGTTTGAGTGTAACAAACGTGAAACATTTCTTTTAGCCCTTTCGCATGAAAACAGGGTCCAAAATCATGGGTTTTCGTTCAGCACTGGAAGTAGGAGGCGCGCTCTACAATAGGCAAGGGTTTTCAAGTCTGCAAGTACGTTTTAAGCTGAGTTCCATGAACATTGTCCAAAATCATGTTTTAACCTAAATCCACAATGCGACCAGTTCAGCATATGAGAGGAGACACTGTTTGAGTGTAACAAACGTGAAACATTTCTTTTAGCCCTTTCGCATGAAAACAGGGTCCAAAATCATGGGTTTTCGTTCAGCAGTGGAAGTAGGAGGTGCGCTCTACAATAGGCAAGGGTTTTCAAGTCTGCAAGTACGTTTTAAGCTGAGTTCCATGAACATTGTCCAAAATCATGTTTTATCCAAAATCCACAATGCGACCAGTTCAGCATATGAGAGGAGACACTGTTTGAGTGTAACAAACGTGAAACATTTCTTTTAGCCTTTTCGCATGAAAACAGGGTCCAAAATCATGGGTTTTCGTTCAGCACTGGAAGTAGGAGGCGCGCTCTACAATAGGCAAGGGTTTTCAAGTCTGCAAGTACGTTTTAAGCTGAGTTCCATGAACATTGTCCAAAATCATGTTTTAACCTAAATCCACAATGCGACCAGTTCAGCATATGAGAGGAGACACTGTTTGAGTGTAACAAACGTGAAACATTTCTTTTAGCCCTTTCGCATGAAAACAGGGTCCAAAATCATGGGTTTTCGTTCAGCAGTGGAAGTAGGAGGTGCGCTCTACAATAGGCAAGGGTTTTCAAGTCTGCAAGTACGTTTTAAGCTGAGTTCCATGAACATTGTCCAAAATCATGTTTTATCCAAAATCCACAATGCGACCAGTTCAGCATATGAGAGGAGACACTGTTTGAGTGTAACAAACGTGAAACATTTCTTTTAGCCTTTTCGCATGAAAACAGGGTCCAAAATCATGGGTTTTCGTTCAGCACTGGAAGTAGGAGGCGAACTCTACAATAGGCAAGGGTTTTCAAGTCTGCAAGTACGTTTTAAGCTGAGTTCCATGAACATTGTCCAAAATCATGTTTTAACCAAAATCCACAATGCGACCAGTTCAGCATATGAGAGGAGACACTGTTTGAGTGTAACAAACGTGAAACATTTCTTTTAGCCTTTTCGAATGAAAAAAGGGTCCAAAATCATGGGTTTTCGTTCAGCACTGGAAGTAGGAGGCGCGCTCTACAATAGGCAAGGGTTTTCAAGTCTGCAAGTACGTTTTAAGCTGAGTTCCATGAACATTGTCCAAAATCATGTTTTATCCAAAATCCACAATGCGACCAGTTCAGCATATGAGAGGAGACACTGTTTGAGTGTAACAAACGTGAAACATTTCTTTTAGCCTTTTCGCATGAAAACAGGGTCCAAAATCATGGGTTTTCGTTCAGCACTGGAAGTAGGAGGCGCGCTCTACAATAGGCAAGGGTTTTCAAGTCTGCAAGTACGTTTTAAGCTGAGTTCCATGAACATTGTCCAAAATCATGTTTTAACCTAAATCCACAATGCGACCAGTTCAGCATATGAGAGGAGACACTGTTTGAGTGTAACAAACGTGAAACATTTCTTTTAGCCCTTTCGCATGAAAACAGGGTCCAAAATCATGGGTTTTCGTTCAGCACTGGAAGTAGGAGGCGCGCTCTACAATAGGCAAGGGTTTTCAAGTCTGCAAGTACGTTTTAAGCTGAGTTCCATGAACATTGTCCAAAATCATGTTTTAACCTAAATCCACAATGCGACCAGTTCAGCATATGAGAGGAGACACTGTTTGAGTGTAACAAACGTGAAACATTTCTTTTAGCCCTTTCGCATGAAAACAGGGTCCAAAATCATGGGTTTTCGTTCAGCAGTGGAAGTAGGAGGTGCGCTCTACAATAGGCAAGGGTTTTCAAGTCTGCAAGTACGTTTTAAGCTGAGTTCCATGAACATTGTCCAAAATCATGTTTTATCCAAAATCCACAATGCGACCAGTTCAGCATATGAGAGGAGACACTGTTTGAGTGTAACAAACGTGAAACATTTCTTTTAGCCTTTTCGCATGAAAACAGGGTCCAAAATCATGGGTTTTCGTTCAGCACTGGAAGTAGGAGGCGAACTCTACAATAGGCAAGGGTTTTCAAGTCTGCAAGTACGTTTTAAGCTGAGTTCCATGAACATTGTCCAAAATCATGTTTTAACCAAAATCCACAATGCGACCAGTTCAGCATATGAGAGGAGACACTGTTTGAGTGTAACAAACGTGAAACATTTCTTTTAGCCTTTTCGAATGAAAAAAGGGTCCAAAATCATGGGTTTTCGTTCAGCACTGGAAGTAGGAGGCGCGCTCTACAATAGGCAAGGGTTTTCAAGTCTGCAAGTACGTTTTAAGCTGAGTTCCATGAACATTGTCCAAAATCATGTTTTAACCTAAATCCACAATGCGACCAGTTCAGCATATGAGAGGAGACACTGTTTGAGTGTAACAAACGTGAAACATTTCTTTTAGCCCTTTCGCATGAAAACAGGGTCCAAAATCATGGGTTTTCGTTCAGCAGTGGAAGTAGGAGGTGCGCTCTACAATAGGCAAGGGTTTTCAAGTCTGCAAGTACATTTTAAGCTGAGTTCCATGAACATTGTCCAAAATCATGTTTTAACCAAAATCCACAATGCGACCAGTTCAGCATATGAGAGGAGACACTGTTTGAGTGTAACAAACGTGAAACATTTCTTTTAGCCTTTTCGCATGAAAACAGGGTCCAAAATCATGGGTTTTCGTTCAGCACTGGAAGTAGGAGGCGAACTCTACAATAGGCAAGGGTTTTCAAGTCTGCAAGTACGTTTTAAGCTGAGTTCCATGAACATTGTCCAAAATCATGTTTTAACCAAAATCCACAATGCGACCAGTTCAGCATATGAGAGGAGACACTGTTTGAGTGTAACAAACGTGAAACATTTCTTTTAGCCTTTTCGAATGAAAAAAGGGTCCAAAATCATGGGTTTTCGTTCAGCAGTGGAAGTAGGAGGTGCGCTCTACAATAGGCAAGGGTTTTCAAGTCTGCAAGTACGTTTTAAGCTGAGTTCCATGAACATTGTCCAAAATCATGTTTTAGGCCAAATCCACATTGCGACCAGATCAGCATATGACAGGAGACACTGTTTGAGTGTAACAAACGTGAAACATTTCTTTTAGCCTTTTCGCATGAAAACAGGGTCCAAAATCATGGGTTTTCGTTCAGCACTGGAAGTAGGAGGCGCGCTCTACAATAGGCAAGGGTTTTCAAGTCTGCAAGTACGTTTTAAGCTGAGTTCCATGAACATTGTCCAAAATCATGTTTTAACCTAAATCCACAATGCGACCAGTTCAGCATATGAGAGGAGACACTGTTTGAGTGTAACAAACGTGAAACATTTCTTTTAGCCCTTTCGCATGAAAACAGGGTCCAAAATCATGGGTTTTCGTTCAGCAGTGGAAGTAGGAGGTGCGCTCTACAATAGGCAAGGGTTTTCAAGTCTGCAAGTACGTTTTAAGCTGAGTTCCATGAACATTGTCCAAAATCATGTTTTATCCAAAATCCACAATGCGACCAGTTCAGCATATGAGAGGAGACACTGTTTGAGTGTAACAAACGTGAAACATTTCTTTTAGCCTTTTCGCATGAAAACAGGGTCCAAAATCATGGGTTTTCGTTCAGCACTGGAAGTAGGAGGCGCGCTCTACAATAGGCAAGGGTTTTCAAGTCTGCAAGTACGTTTTAAGCTGAGTTCCATGAACATTGTCCAAAATCATGTTTTAACCTAAATCCACAATGCGACCAGTTCAGCATATGAGAGGAGACACTGTTTGAGTGTAACAAACGTGAAACATTTCTTTTAGCCCTTTCGCATGAAAACAGGGTCCAAAATCATGGGTTTTCGTTCAGCAGTGGAAGTAGGAGGTGCGCTCTACAATAGGCAAGGGTTTTCAAGTCTGCAAGTACGTTTTAAGCTGAGTTCCATGAACATTGTCCAAAATCATGTTTTATCCAAAATCCACAATGCGACCAGTTCAGCATATGAGAGGAGACACTGTTTGAGTGTAACAAACGTGAAACATTTCTTTTAGCCTTTTCGCATGAAAACAGGGTCCAAAATCATGGGTTTTCGTTCAGCAGTAGAAGTAGGAGGCGCGCTCTACAATAGGCAAGGGTTTTCAAGTCTGCAAGTACGTTTTAAGCTGAGTTCCATGAACATTGTCCAAAATCATGTTTTATCCAAAATCCACAATGCGACCAGTTCAGCATATGAGAGGAGACACTGTTTGAGTGTAACAAACGTGAAACATTTCTTTTAGCCTTTTCGCATGAAAACAGGGTCCAAAATCATGGGTTTTCGTTCAGCACTGGAAGTAGGAGGCGCGCTCTACAATAGGCAAGGGTTTTCAAGTCTGCAAGTACGTTTTAAGCTGAGTTCCATGAACATTGTCCAAAATCATGTTTTAACCTAAATCCACAATGCGACCAGTTCAGCATATGAGAGGAGACACTGTTTGAGTGTAACAAACGTGAAACATTTCTTTTAGCCCTTTCGCATGAAAACAGGGTCCAAAATCATGGGTTTTCGTTCAGCAGTGGAAGTAGGAGGTGCGCTCTACAATAGGCAAGGGTTTTCAAGTCTGCAAGTACGTTTTAAGCTGAGTTCCATGAACATTGTCCAAAATCATGTTTTATCCAAAATCCACAATGCGACCAGTTCAGCATATGAGAGGAGACACTGTTTGAGTGTAACAAACGTGAAACATTTCTTTTAGCCTTTTCGCATGAAAACAGGGTCCAAAATCATGGGTTTTCGTTCAGCACTGGAAGTAGGAGGCGAACTCTACAATAGGCAAGGGTTTTCAAGTCTGCAAGTACGTTTTAAGCTGAGTTCCATGAACATTGTCCAAAATCATGTTTTAACCAAAATCCACAATGCGACCAGTTCAGCATATGAGAGGAGACACTGTTTGAGTGTAACAAACGTGAAACATTTCTTTTAGCCTTTTCGAATGAAAAAAGGGTCCAAAATCATGGGTTTTCGTTCAGCACTGGAAGTAGGAGGCGCGCTCTACAATAGGCAAGGGTTTTCAAGTCTGCAAGTACGTTTTAAGCTGAGTTCCATGAACATTGTCCAAAATCATGTTTTATCCAAAATCCACAATGCGACCAGTTCAGCATATGAGAGGAGACACTGTTTGAGTGTAACAAACGTGAAACATTTCTTTTAGCCTTTTCGCATGAAAACAGGGTCCAAAATCATGGGTTTTCGTTCAGCACTGGAAGTAGGAGGCGCGCTCTACAATAGGCAAGGGTTTTCAAGTCTGCAAGTACGTTTTAAGCTGAGTTCCATGAACATTGTCCAAAATCATGTTTTAACCTAAATCCACAATGCGACCAGTTCAGCATATGAGAGGAGACACTGTTTGAGTGTAACAAACGTGAAACATTTCTTTTAGCCCTTTCGCATGAAAACAGGGTCCAAAATCATGGGTTTTCGTTCAGCACTGGAAGTAGGAGGCGCGCTCTACAATAGGCAAGGGTTTTCAAGTCTGCAAGTACGTTTTAAGCTGAGTTCCATGAACATTGTCCAAAATCATGTTTTAACCTAAATCCACAATGCGACCAGTTCAGCATATGAGAGGAGACACTGTTTGAGTGTAACAAACGTGAAACATTTCTTTTAGCCCTTTCGCATGAAAACAGGGTCCAAAATCATGGGTTTTCGTTCAGCAGTGGAAGTAGGAGGTGCGCTCTACAATAGGCAAGGGTTTTCAAGTCTGCAAGTACGTTTTAAGCTGAGTTCCATGAACATTGTCCAAAATCATGTTTTATCCAAAATCCACAATGCGACCAGTTCAGCATATGAGAGGAGACACTGTTTGAGTGTAACAAACGTGAAACATTTCTTTTAGCCTTTTCGCATGAAAACAGGGTCCAAAATCATGGGTTTTCGTTCAGCACTGGAAGTAGGAGGCGAACTCTACAATAGGCAAGGGTTTTCAAGTCTGCAAGTACGTTTTAAGCTGAGTTCCATGAACATTGTCCAAAATCATGTTTTAACCAAAATCCACAATGCGACCAGTTCAGCATATGAGAGGAGACACTGTTTGAGTGTAACAAACGTGAAACATTTCTTTTAGCCTTTTCGAATGAAAAAAGGGTCCAAAATCATGGGTTTTCGTTCAGCACTGGAAGTAGGAGGCGCGCTCTACAATAGGCAAGGGTTTTCAAGTCTGCAAGTACGTTTTAAGCTGAGTTCCATGAACATTGTCCAAAATCATGTTTTAACCTAAATCCACAATGCGACCAGTTCAGCATATGAGAGGAGACACTGTTTGAGTGTAACAAACGTGAAACATTTCTTTTAGCCCTTTCGCATGAAAACAGGGTCCAAAATCATGGGTTTTCGTTCAGCAGTGGAAGTAGGAGGTGCGCTCTACAATAGGCAAGGGTTTTCAAGTCTGCAAGTACATTTTAAGCTGAGTTCCATGAACATTGTCCAAAATCATGTTTTAACCAAAATCCACAATGCGACCAGTTCAGCATATGAGAGGAGACACTGTTTGAGTGTAACAAACGTGAAACATTTCTTTTAGCCTTTTCGCATGAAAACAGGGTCCAAAATCATGGGTTTTCGTTCAGCACTGGAAGTAGGAGGCGAACTCTACAATAGGCAAGGGTTTTCAAGTCTGCAAGTACGTTTTAAGCTGAGTTCCATGAACATTGTCCAAAATCATGTTTTAACCAAAATCCACAATGCGACCAGTTCAGCATATGAGAGGAGACACTGTTTGAGTGTAACAAACGTGAAACATTTCTTTTAGCCTTTTCGAATGAAAAAAGGGTCCAAAATCATGGGTTTTCGTTCAGCAGTGGAAGTAGGAGGTGCGCTCTACAATAGGCAAGGGTTTTCAAGTCTGCAAGTACGTTTTAAGCTGAGTTCCATGAACATTGTCCAAAATCATGTTTTAGGCCAAATCCACATTGCGACCAGATCAGCATATGACAGGAGACACTGTTTGAGTGTAACAAACGTGAAACATTTCTTTTAGCCTTTTCGCATGAAAACAGGGTCCAAAATCATGGGTTTTCGTTCAGCACTGGAAGTAGGAGGCGCGCTCTACAATAGGCAAGGGTTTTCAAGTCTGCAAGTACGTTTTAAGCTGAGTTCCATGAACATTGTCCAAAATCATGTTTTAACCTAAATCCACAATGCGACCAGTTCAGCATATGAGAGGAGACACTGTTTGAGTGTAACAAACGTGAAACATTTCTTTTAGCCCTTTCGCATGAAAACAGGGTCCAAAATCATGGGTTTTCGTTCAGCAGTGGAAGTAGGAGGTGCGCTCTACAATAGGCAAGGGTTTTCAAGTCTGCAAGTACGTTTTAAGCTGAGTTCCATGAACATTGTCCAAAATCATGTTTTATCCAAAATCCACAATGCGACCAGTTCAGCATATGAGAGGAGACACTGTTTGAGTGTAACAAACGTGAAACATTTCTTTTAGCCTTTTCGCATGAAAACAGGGTCCAAAATCATGGGTTTTCGTTCAGCACTGGAAGTAGGAGGCGCGCTCTACAATAGGCAAGGGTTTTCAAGTCTGCAAGTACGTTTTAAGCTGAGTTCCATGAACATTGTCCAAAATCATGTTTTAACCTAAATCCACAATGCGACCAGTTCAGCATATGAGAGGAGACACTGTTTGAGTGTAACAAACGTGAAACATTTCTTTTAGCCCTTTCGCATGAAAACAGGGTCCAAAATCATGGGTTTTCGTTCAGCAGTGGAAGTAGGAGGTGCGCTCTACAATAGGCAAGGGTTTTCAAGTCTGCAAGTACGTTTTAAGCTGAGTTCCATGAACATTGTCCAAAATCATGTTTTATCCAAAATCCACAATGCGACCAGTTCAGCATATGAGAGGAGACACTGTTTGAGTGTAACAAACGTGAAACATTTCTTTTAGCCTTTTCGCATGAAAACAGGGTCCAAAATCATGGGTTTTCGTTCATCACTGGAAGTAGGAGGCGAACTCTACAATAGGCAAGGGTTTTCAAGTCTGCAAGTTCTTTTTAAGCTGAGTTCCATGAACATTGTCCAAAATCATGTTTTAACCAAAATCCACAATGCGACCAGTTCAGCATATGAGAGGAGACACTGTTTGAGTGTAACAAACGTGAAACATTTCTTTTAGCCTTTTCGAATGAAAAAAGGGTCCAAAATCATGGGTTTTCGTTCAGCAGTGGAAGTAGGAGGTGCGCTCTACAATAGGCAAGGGTTTTCAAGTCTGCAAGTACGTTTTAAGCTGAGTTCCATGAACATTGTCCAAAATCATGTTTTAGGCCAAATCCACATTGCGACCAGATCAGCATATGACAGGAGACACTGTTTGAGTGTAACAAACGTGAAACAATTCTTTTAGCCTTTTCGCATGAAAATAGGGTCCAAAATCATGGGTTTTCGTTCAGCAGTGGAAGTAGGAGGTGCGCTCTACAATAGGCAAGGGTTTTCAAGTCTGCAAGTACGTTTTAAGCTGAGTTCCATGAACATTGTCCAAAATCATGTTTTATCCAAAATCCACAATGCGACCAGTTCAGCATATGAGAGGAGACACTGTTTGAGTGTAACAAACGTGAAACATTTCTTTTAGCCTTTTCGCATGAAAACAGGGTCCAAAATCATGGGTTTTCGTTCATCACTGGAAGTAGGAGGCGAACTCTACAATAGGCAAGGGTTTTCAAGTCTGCAAGTACGTTTTAAGCTGAGTTCCATGAACATTGTCCAAAATCATGTTTTAACCAAAATCCACAATGCGACCAGTTCAGCATATGAGAGGAGACACTGTTTGAGTGTAACAAACGTGAAACATTTCTTTTAGCCTTTTTGCATGAAAACATGGTCCAAAATCATGGGTTTTCGTTCAGCAGTGGAAGAAGGAGGCGCGCTCTACAATAGGCAAGGGTTTTCAAGTCTGCAAGTACGTTTTAAGCTGAGTTCCATGAACATTGTCCAAAATCATGTTTTAACCAAAATCCACAATGCGACCAGTTCAGCATATGAGAGGAGACACTGTTTGAGTGTAACAAACGTGAAACATTTCTTTTAGCCTTTTTGCATGAAAACATGGTCCAAAATCATGGGTTTTCATTCAGCAGTGGAAGTAGGAGGCGCGCTCTACAATAGGCAAGGGTTTTCAAGTCTGCAAGTACGTTTTAAGCTGAGTTCCATGAACATTGTCCAAAATCATGTTTTAACCAAAATCCACAATGCGACCAGTTCAGCATATGAGAGGAGACACTGTTTGAGTGTAACAAACGTGAAACATTTCTTTTAGCCTTTTCGCATGAAAACAGGGTCCAAAATCATGGGTTTTCGTTCAGCAGTGGAAGTAGGAGGCGCGCTCTACAATAGGCAAGGGTTTTCAAGTCTGCAAGTACGTTTTAAGCTGAGTTCCATGAACATTGTCCAAAATCATGTTTTAACCAAAATCCACAATGCGACCAGTTCAGCATATGAGAGGAGACACTGTTTGAGTGTAACAAACGTGAAACATTTCTTTTAGCCTTTTTGCATGAAAACATGGTCCAAAATCATGGGTTATCGTTCAGCAGTGGAAGTAGGAGGCGCGCTCTACAATAGGCAAGGGTTTTCAAGTCTGCAAGTACGTTTTAAGCTGAGTTCCATGAACATTGTCCAAAATCATGTTTTAACCAAAATCCACAATGCGACCAGTTCAGCATATGAGAGGAGACACTGTTTGAGTGTAACAAACGTGAAACATTTCTTTTAGCCTTTTTGCATGAAAACATGGTCCAAAATCATGGGTTATCGTTCAGCAGTGGAAGTAGGAGGCGCGCTCTACAATAGGCAAGGGTTTTCAAGTCTGCAAGTACGTTTTAAGCTGAGTCCCATGAACATTGTCCAAAATCATGTTTTAACCAAAATCCACAATGCGACCAGTTCAGCATATGAGAGGAGACACTGTTTGAGTGTAACAAACGTGAAACATTTCTTTTAGCCTTTTTGCATGAAAACATGGTCCAAAATCATGGGTTTTCGTTCAGCAGTGGAAGAAGGAGGCGCGCTCTACAATAGGCAAGGGTTTTCAAGTCTGCAAGTACGTTTTAAGCTGAGTTCCATGAACATTGTCCAAAATCATGTTTTAACCAAAATCCACAATGCGACCAGTTCAGCATATGAGAGGAGACACTGTTTGAGTGTAACAAACGTGAAACATTTCTTTTAGCCTTTTTGCATGAAAACATGGTCCAAAATCATGGGTTTTCATTCAGCAGTGGAAGTAGGAGGCGCGCTCTACAATAGGCAAGGGTTTTCAAGTCTGCAAGTACGTTTTAAGCTGAGTTCCATGAACATTGTCCAAAATCATGTTTTAACCAAAATCCACAATGCGACCAGTTCAGCATATGAGAGGAGACACTGTTTGAGTGTAACAAACGTGAAACATTTCTTTTAGCCTTTTCGCATGAAAACAGGGTCCAAAATCATGGGTTTTCGTTCAGCAGTGGAAGTAGGAGGCGCGCTCTACAATAGGCAAGGGTTTTCAAGTCTGCAAGTACGTTTTAAGCTGAGTTCCATGAACATTGTCCAAAATCATGTTTTAACCAAAATCCACAATGCGACCAGTTCAGCATATGAGAGGAGACACTGTTTGAGTGTAACAAACGTGAAACATTTCTTTTAGCCTTTTTGCATGAAAACATGGTCCAAAATCATGGGTTATCGTTCAGCAGTGGAAGTAGGAGGCGCGCTCTACAATAGGCAAGGGTTTTCAAGTCTGCAAGTACGTTTTAAGCTGAGTTCCATGAACATTGTCCAAAATCATGTTTTAACCAAAATCCACAATGCGACCAGTTCAGCATATGAGAGGAGACACTGTTTGAGTGTAACAAACGTGAAACATTTCTTTTAGCCTTTTTGCATGAAAACATGGTCCAAAATCATGGGTTATCGTTCAGCAGTGGAAGTAGGAGGCGCGCTCTACAATAGGCAAGGGTTTTCAAGTCTGCAAGTACGTTTTAAGCTGAGTTCCATGAACATTGTCCAAAATCATGTTTTAACCAAAATCCACAATGCGACCAGTTCAGCATATGAGAGGAGACACTGTTTGAGTGTAACAAACGTGAAACATTTCTTTTAGCCTTTTTGCATGAAAACATGGTCCAAAATCATGGGTTTTCGTTCAGCAGTGGAAGTAGGAGGCGCGCTCTACAATAGGCAAGGGTTTTCAAGTCTGCAAGTACGTTTTAAGCTGAGTTCCATGAACATTGTCCAAAATCATGTTTTAACCAAAATCCACAATGCGACCAGTTCAGCATATGAGAGGAGACACTGTTTGAGTGTAACAAACGTGAAACATTTCTTTTAGCCTTTTTGCATGAAAACATGGTCCAAAATTATGGTTTTTGTTCAGCAGTGGAAGTAGGAGGCGCGCTCTACAATAGGCAAGGGTTTTCAAGTCTGCAAGTACGTTTTAAGCTGAGTTCCATGAACATTGTCCAAAATCATGTTTTAACCAAAATCCACAATGCGACCAGTTCAGCATATGAGAGGAGACACTGTTTGAGTGTAACAAACGTGAAACATTTCTTTTAGCCTTTTTGCATGAAAAAAGGGTCCAAAATCATGGGTTTTCGTTCAGCAGTGGAAGTAGGAGGTGCGCTCTACAATAGGCAAGGGTTTTCAAGTCTGCAAGTACGTTTTAAGCTGAGTTCCATGAACATTGTCCAAAATCATGTTTTAGGCCAAATCCACATTGCGACCAGATCAGCATATGACAGGAGACACTGTTTGAGTGTAACAAACGTGAAACAATTCTTTTAGCCTTTTCGCATGAAAATAGGGTCCAAAATCATGGGTTTTCGTTCAGCAGTGGAAGTAGGAGGTGCGCTCTACAATAGGCAAGGGTTTTCAAGTCTGCAAGTACGTTTTAAGCTGAGTTCCATGAACATTGTCCAAAATCATGTTTTATCCAAAATCCACAATGCGACCAGTTCAGCATATGAGAGGAGACACTGTTTGAGTGTAACAAACGTGAAACATTTCTTTTAGCCTTTTCGCATGAAAACAGGGTCCAAAATCATGGGTTTTCGTTCATCACTGGAAGTAGGAGGCGAACTCTACAATAGGCAAGGGTTTTCAAGTCTGCAAGTACGTTTTAAGCTGAGTTCCATGAACATTGTCCAAAATCATGTTTTAACCAAAATCCACAATGCGACCAGTTCAGCATATGAGAGGAGACACTGTTTGAGTGTAACAAACGTGAAACATTTCTTTTAGCCTTTTTGCATGAAAACATGGTCCAAAATCATGGGTTTTCGTTCAGCAGTGGAAGAAGGAGGCGCGCTCTACAATAGGCAAGGGTTTTCAAGTCTGCAAGTACGTTTTAAGCTGAGTTCCATGAACATTGTCCAAAATCATGTTTTAACCAAAATCCACAATGCGACCAGTTCAGCATATGAGAGGAGACACTGTTTGAGTGTAACAAACGTGAAACATTTCTTTTAGCCTTTTTGCATGAAAACATGGTCCAAAATCATGGGTTTTCGTTCAGCAGTGGAAGTAGGAGGCGCGCTCTACAATAGGCAAGGGTTTTCAAGTCTGCAAGTACGTTTTAAGCTGCGTTCCATGAACATTGTCCAAAATCATGTTTTAACCAAAATCCACAATGCGACCAGTTCAGCATATGAGAGGAGACACTGTTTGAGTGTAACAAACGTGAAACATTTCTTTTAGCCTTTTCGCATGAAAACAGGGTCCAAAATCATGGGTTTTCGTTCAGCAGTGGAAGTAGGAGGCGCGCTCTACAATAGGCAAGGGTTTTCAAGTCTGCAAGTACTTTTTAAGCTGAGTTCCATGAACATTGTCCAAAATCATGTTTTAACCAAAATCCACAATGCGACCAGTTCAGCATATGAGAGGAGACACTGTTTGAGTGTAACAAACGTGAAACATTTCTTTTAGCCCTTTCGCATGAAAACAGGGTCCAAAATCATGGGTTTTCGTTCAGCAGTGGAAGTAGGAGGTGCGCTCTACAATAGGCAAGGGTTTTCAAGTCTGCAAGTACGTTTTAAGCTGAGTTCCATGAACATTGTCCAAAATCATGTTTTATCCAAAATCCACAATGCGACCAGTTCAGCATATGAGAGGAGACACTGTTTGAGTGTAACAAACGTGAAACATTTCTTTTAGCCTTTTCGCATGAAAACAGGGTCCAAAATCATGGGTTTTCGTTCAGCACTGGAAGTAGGAGGCGCGCTCTACAATAGGCAAGGGTTTTCAAGTCTGCAAGTACGTTTTAAGCTGAGTTCCATGAACATTGTCCAAAATCATGTTTTAACCTAAATCCACAATGCGACCAGTTCAGCATATGAGAGGAGACACTGTTTGAGTGTAACAAACGTGAAACATTTCTTTTAGCCCTTTCGCATGAAAACAGGGTCCAAAATCATGGGTTTTCGTTCAGCAGTGGAAGTAGGAGGTGCGCTCTACAATAGGCAAGGGTTTTCAAGTCTGCAAGTACGTTTTAAGCTGAGTTCCATGAACATTGTCCAAAATCATGTTTTATCCAAAATCCACAATGCGACCAGTTCAGCATATGAGAGGAGACACTGTTTGAGTGTAACAAACGTGAAACATTTCTTTTAGCCTTTTCGCATGAAAACAGGGTCCAAAATCATGGGTTTTCGTTCATCACTGGAAGTAGGAGGCGAACTCTACAATAGGCAAGGGTTTTCAAGTCTGCAAGTTCTTTTTAAGCTGAGTTCCATGAACATTGTCCAAAATCATGTTTTAACCAAAATCCACAATGCGACCAGTTCAGCATATGAGAGGAGACACTGTTTGAGTGTAACAAACGTGAAACATTTCTTTTAGCCTTTTCGAATGAAAAAAGGGTCCAAAATCATGGGTTTTCGTTCAGCAGTGGAAGTAGGAGGTGCGCTCTACAATAGGCAAGGGTTTTCAAGTCTGCAAGTACGTTTTAAGCTGAGTTCCATGAACATTGTCCAAAATCATGTTTTAGGCCAAATCCACATTGCGACCAGATCAGCATATGACAGGAGACACTGTTTGAGTGTAACAAACGTGAAACAATTCTTTTAGCCTTTTCGCATGAAAATAGGGTCCAAAATCATGGGTTTTCGTTCAGCAGTGGAAGTAGGAGGTGCGCTCTACAATAGGCAAGGGTTTTCAAGTCTGCAAGTACGTTTTAAGCTGAGTTCCATGAACATTGTCCAAAATCATGTTTTATCCAAAATCCACAATGCGACCAGTTCAGCATATGAGAGGAGACACTGTTTGAGTGTAACAAACGTGTAACATTTCTTTTAGCCTTTTCGCATGAAAACAGGGTCCAAAATCATGGGTTTTCGTTCATCACTGGAAGTAGGAGGCGAACTCTACAATAGGCAAGGGTTTTCAAGTCTGCAAGTACGTTTTAAGCTGAGTTCCATGAACATTGTCCAAAATCATGTTTTAACCAAAATCCACAATGCGACCAGTTCAGCATATGAGAGGAGACACTGTTTGAGTGTAACAAACGTGAAACATTTCTTTTAGCCTTTTTGCATGAAAACATGGTCCAAAATCATGGGTTTTCGTTCAGCAGTGGAAGAAGGAGGCGCGCTCTACAATAGGCAAGGGTTTTCAAGTCTGCAAGTACGTTTTAAGCTGAGTTCCATGAACATTGTCCAAAATCATGTTTTAACCAAAATCCACAATGCGACCAGTTCAGCATATGAGAGGAGACACTGTTTGAGTGTAACAAACGTGAAACATTTCTTTAAGCCTTTTTGCATGAAAACATGGTCCAAAATCATGGGTTTTCGTTCAGCAGTGGAAGTAGGAGGCGCGCTCTACAATAGCCAAGGGTTTTCAAGTCTGCAAGTACGTTTTAAGCTGAGTTCCATGAACATTGTCCAAAATCATGTTTTAACCAAAATCCACAATGCGACCAGTTCAGCATATGAGAGGAGACACTGTTTGAGTGTAACAAACGTGAAACATTTCTTTTAGCCTTTTCGCATGAAAACAGGGTCCAAAATCATGGGTTTTCGTTCAGCAGTGGAAGTAGGAGGCGCGCTCTACAATAGGCAAGGGTTTTCAAGTCTGCAAGTACGTTTTAAGCTGAGTTCCATGAACATTGTCCAAAATCATGTTTTAACCAAAATCCACAATGCGACCAGTTCAGCATATGAGAGGAGACACTGTTTGAGTGTAACAAACGTGAAACATTTCTTTTAGCCTTTTTGCATGAAAACATGGTCCAAAATCATGGGTTATCGTTCAGCAGTGGAAGTAGGAGGCGCGCTCTACAATAGGCAAGGGTTTTCAAGTCTGCAAGTACGTTTTAAGCTGAGTTCCATGAACATTGTCCAAAATCATGTTTTAACCAAAATCCACAATGCGACCAGTTCAGCATATGAGAGGAGACACTGTTTGAGTGTAACAAACGTGAAACATTTCTTTTAGCCTTTTTGCATGAAAACATGGTCCAAAATCATGGGTTTTCGTTCAGCAGTGGAAGTAGGAGGCGCGCTCTACAATAGGCAAAGGTTTTCAAGTCTGCAAGTACGTTTTAAGCTGAGTTCCATGAACATTGTCCAAAATCATATTTTAACCAAAATCCACAATGCGACCAGTTCAGCATATGAGAGGAGACACTGTTTGAGTGTAACAAACGTGAAACATTTCTTTTAGCCTTTTTGCATGAAAACATGGTCCAAAATTATGGTTTTTGTTCAGCAGTGGAAGTAGGAGGCGCGCTCTACAATAGGCAAGGGTTTTCAAGTCTGCAAGTACGTTTTAAGCTGAGTTCCATGAACATTGTCCAAAATCATGTTTTAACCAAAATCCACAATGCGACCAGTTCAGCATATGAGAGGAGACACTGTTTGAGTGTAACAAACGTGAAACATTTCTTTTAGCCTTTTTGCATGAAAAAAGGGTCCAAAATCATGGGTTTTCGTTCAGCAGTGGAAGTAGGAGGTGCGCTCTACAATAGGCAAGGGTTTTCAAGTCTGCAAGTACGTTTTAAGCTGAGTTCCATGAACATTGTCCAAAATCATGTTTTAGGCCAAATCCACATTGCGACCAGATCAGCATATGACAGGAGACACTGTTTGAGTGTAACAAACGTGAAACAATTCTTTTAGCCTTTTCGCATGAAAATAGGGTCCAAAATCATGGGTTTTCGTTCAGCAGTGGAAGTAGGAGGTGCGCTCTACAATAGGCAAGGGTTTTCAAGTCTGCAAGTACGTTTTAAGCTGAGTTCCATGAACATTGTCCAAAATCATGTTTTATCCAAAATCCACAATGCGACCAGTTCAGCATATGAGAGGAGACACTGTTTGAGTGTAACAAACGTGAAACATTTCTTTTAGCCTTTTCGCATGAAAACAGGGTCCAAAATCATGGGTTTTCGTTCATCACTGGAAGTAGGAGGCGAACTCTACAATAGGCAAGGGTTTTCAAGTCTGCAAGTACGTTTTAAGCTGAGTTCCATGAACATTGTCCAAAATCATGTTTTAACCAAAATCCACAATGCGACCAGTTCAGCATATGAGAGGAGACACTGTTTGAGTGTAACAAACGTGAAACATTTCTTTTAGCCTTTTTGCATGAAAACATGGTCCAAAATCATGGGTTTTCGTTCAGCAGTGGAAGAAGGAGGCGCGCTCTACAATAGGCAAGGGTTTTCAAGTCTGCAAGTACGTTTTAAGCTGAGTTCCATGAACATTGTCCAAAATCATGTTTTAACCAAAATCCACAATGCGACCAGTTCAGCATATGAGAGGAGACACTGTTTGAGTGTAACAAACGTGAAACATTTCTTTAAGCCTTTTTGCATGAAAACATGGTCCAAAATCATGGGTTTTCGTTCAGCAGTGGAAGTAGGAGGCGCGCTCTACAATAGCCAAGGGTTTTCAAGTCTGCAAGTACGTTTTAAGCTGAGTTCCATGAACATTGTCCAAAATCATGTTTTAACCAAAATCCACAATGCGACCAGTTCAGCATATGAGAGGAGACACTGTTTGAGTGTAACAAACGTGAAACATTTCTTTTAGCCTTTTCGCATGAAAACAGGGTCCAAAATCATGGGTTTTCGTTCAGCAGTGGAAGTAGGAGGCGCGCTCTACAATAGGCAAGGGTTTTCAAGTCTGCAAGTACGTTTTAAGCTGAGTTCCATGAACATTGTCCAAAATCATGTTTTAACCAAAATCCACAATGCGACCAGTTCAGCATATGAGAGGAGACACTGTTTGAGTGTAACAAACGTGAAACATTTCTTTTAGCCTTTTTGCATGAAAACATGGTCCAAAATCATGGGTTATCGTTCAGCAGTGGAAGTAGGAGGCGCGCTCTACAATAGGCAAGGGTTTTCAAGTCTGCAAGTACGTTTTAAGCTGAGTTCCATGAACATTGTCCAAAATCATGTTTTAACCAAAATCCACAATGCGACCAGTTCAGCATATGAGAGGAGACACTGTTTGAGTGTAACAAACGTGAAACATTTCTTTTAGCCTTTTTGCATGAAAACATGGTCCAAAATCATGGGTTTTCGTTCAGCAGTGGAAGTAGGAGGCGCGCTCTACAATAGGCAAAGGTTTTCAAGTCTGCAAGTACGTTTTAAGCTGAGTTCCATGAACATTGTCCAAAATCATATTTTAACCAAAATCCACAATGCGACCAGTTCAGCATATGAGAGGAGACACTGTTTGAGTGTAACAAACGTGAAACATTTCTTTTAGCCTTTTTGCATGAAAACATGGTCCAAAATTATGGTTTTTGTTCAGCAGTGGAAGTAGGAGGCGCGCTCTACAATAGGCAAGGGTTTTCAAGTCTGCAAGTACGTTTTAAGCTGAGTTCCATGAACATTGTCCAAAATCATGTTTTAACCAAAATCCACAATGCGACCAGTTCAGCATATGAGAGGAGACACTGTTTGAGTGTAACAAACGTGAAACATTTCTTTTAGCCTTTTTGCATGAAAAAAGGGTCCAAAATCATGGGTTTTCGTTCAGCAGTGGAAGTAGGAGGTGCGCTCTACAATAGGCAAGGGTTTTCAAGTCTGCAAGTACGTTTTAAGCTGAGTTCCATGAACATTGTCCAAAATCATGTTTTAGGCCAAATCCACATTGCGACCAGATCAGCATATGACAGGAGACACTGTTTGAGTGTAACAAACGTGAAACAATTCTTTTAGCCTTTTCGCATGAAAATAGGGTCCAAAATCATGGGTTTTCGTTCAGCAGTGGAAGTAGGAGGTGCGCTCTACAATAGGCAAGGGTTTTCAAGTCTGCAAGTACGTTTTAAGCTGAGTTCCATGAACATTGTCCAAAATCATGTTTTATCCAAAATCCACAATGCGACCAGTTCAGCATATGAGAGGAGACACTGTTTGAGTGTAACAAACGTGAAACATTTCTTTTAGCCTTTTCGCATGAAAACAGGGTCCAAAATCATGGGTTTTCGTTCATCACTGGAAGTAGGAGGCGAACTCTACAATAGGCAAGGGTTTTCAAGTCTGCAAGTACGTTTTAAGCTGAGTTCCATGAACATTGTCCAAAATCATGTTTTAACCAAAATCCACAATGCGACCAGTTCAGCATATGAGAGGAGACACTGTTTGAGTGTAACAAACGTGAAACATTTCTTTTAGCCTTTTTGCATGAAAACATGGTCCAAAATCATGGGTTTTCGTTCAGCAGTGGAAGAAGGAGGCGCGCTCTACAATAGGCAAGGGTTTTCAAGTCTGCAAGTACGTTTTAAGCTGAGTTCCATGAACATTGTCCAAAATCATGTTTTAACCAAAATCCACAATGCGACCAGTTCAGCATATGAGAGGAGACACTGTTTGAGTGTAACAAACGTGAAACATTTCTTTTAGCCTTTTTGCATGAAAACATGGTCCAAAATCATGGGTTTTCGTTCAGCAGTGGAAGTAGGAGGCGCGCTCTACAATAGGCAAGGGTTTTCAAGTCTGCAAGTACGTTTTAAGCTGCGTTCCATGAACATTGTCCAAAATCATGTTTTAACCAAAATCCACAATGCGACCAGTTCAGCATATGAGAGGAGACACTGTTTGAGTGTAACAAACGTGAAACATTTCTTTTAGCCTTTTCGCATGAAAACAGGGTCCAAAATCATGGGTTTTCGTTCAGCAGTGGAAGTAGGAGGCGCGCTCTACAATAGGCAAGGGTTTTCAAGTCTGCAAGTACTTTTTAAGCTGAGTTCCATGAACATTGTCCAAAATCATGTTTTAACCAAAATCCACAATGCGACCAGTTCAGCATATGAGAGGAGACACTGTTTGAGTGTAACAAACGTGAAACATTTCTTTTAGCCTTTTTGCATGAAAACATGGTCCAAAATCATGGGTTATCGTTCAGCAGTGGAAGTAGGAGGCGCGCTCTACAATAGGCAAGGGTTTTCAAGTCTGCAAGTACGTTTTAAGCTGAGTTCCATGAACATTGTCCAAAATCATGTTTTAACCAAAATCCACAATGCGACCAGTTCAGCATATGAGAGGAGACACTGTTTGAGTGTAACAAACGTGAAACATTTCTTTTAGCCTTTTTGCATGAAAACATGGTCCAAAATCATGGGTTTTCGTTCAGCAGTGGAAGTAGGAGGCGCGCTCTACAATAGGCAAGGGTTTTCAAGTCTGCAAGTACGTTTTAAGCTGAGTTCCATGAACATTGTCCAAAATCATGTTTTAACCAAAATCCACAATGCGACCAGTTCAGCATATGAGAGGAGACACTGTTTGAGTGTAACAAACGTGAAACATTTCTTTTAGCCTTTTCGAATGAAAAAAGGGTCCAAAATCATGGGTTTTCGTTCAGCACTGGAAGTAGGAGGCGCGCTCTACAATAGGCAAGGGTTTTCAAGTCTGCAAGTACGTTTTAAGCTGAGTTCCATGAACATTGTCCAAAATCATGTTTTAACCTAAATCCACAATGCGACCAGTTCAGCATATGAGAGGAGACACTGTTTGAGTGTAACAAACGTGAAACATTTCTTTTAGCCCTTTCGCATGAAAACAGGGTCCAAAATCATGGGTTTTCGTTCAGCAGTGGAAGTAGGAGGTGCGCTCTACAATAGGCAAGGGTTTTCAAGTCTGCAAGTACATTTTAAGCTGAGTTCCATGAACATTGTCCAAAATCATGTTTTAACCAAAATCCACAATGCGACCAGTTCAGCATATGAGAGGAGACACTGTTTGAGTGTAACAAACGTGAAACATTTCTTTTAGCCTTTTCGCATGAAAACAGGGTCCAAAATCATGGGTTTTCGTTCAGCACTGGAAGTAGGAGGCGAACTCTACAATAGGCAAGGGTTTTCAAGTCTGCAAGTACGTTTTAAGCTGAGTTCCATGAACATTGTCCAAAATCATGTTTTAACCAAAATCCACAATGCGACCAGTTCAGCATATGAGAGGAGACACTGTTTGAGTGTAACAAACGTGAAACATTTCTTTTAGCCTTTTCGAATGAAAAAAGGGTCCAAAATCATGGGTTTTCGTTCAGCAGTGGAAGTAGGAGGTGCGCTCTACAATAGGCAAGGGTTTTCAAGTCTGCAAGTACGTTTTAAGCTGAGTTCCATGAACATTGTCCAAAATCATGTTTTAGGCCAAATCCACATTGCGACCAGATCAGCATATGACAGGAGACACTGTTTGAGTGTAACAAACGTGAAACATTTCTTTTAGCCTTTTCGCATGAAAACAGGGTCCAAAATCATGGGTTTTCGTTCAGCACTGGAAGTAGGAGGCGCGCTCTACAATAGGCAAGGGTTTTCAAGTCTGCAAGTACGTTTTAAGCTGAGTTCCATGAACATTGTCCAAAATCATGTTTTAACCTAAATCCACAATGCGACCAGTTCAGCATATGAGAGGAGACACTGTTTGAGTGTAACAAACGTGAAACATTTCTTTTAGCCCTTTCGCATGAAAACAGGGTCCAAAATCATGGGTTTTCGTTCAGCAGTGGAAGTAGGAGGTGCGCTCTACAATAGGCAAGGGTTTTCAAGTCTGCAAGTACGTTTTAAGCTGAGTTCCATGAACATTGTCCAAAATCATGTTTTATCCAAAATCCACAATGCGACCAGTTCAGCATATGAGAGGAGACACTGTTTGAGTGTAACAAACGTGAAACATTTCTTTTAGCCTTTTCGCATGAAAACAGGGTCCAAAATCATGGGTTTTCGTTCAGCACTGGAAGTAGGAGGCGCGCTCTACAATAGGCAAGGGTTTTCAAGTCTGCAAGTACGTTTTAAGCTGAGTTCCATGAACATTGTCCAAAATCATGTTTTAACCTAAATCCACAATGCGACCAGTTCAGCATATGAGAGGAGACACTGTTTGAGTGTAACAAACGTGAAACATTTCTTTTAGCCCTTTCGCATGAAAACAGGGTCCAAAATCATGGGTTTTCGTTCAGCAGTGGAAGTAGGAGGTGCGCTCTACAATAGGCAAGGGTTTTCAAGTCTGCAAGTACGTTTTAAGCTGAGTTCCATGAACATTGTCCAAAATCATGTTTTATCCAAAATCCACAATGCGACCAGTTCAGCATATGAGAGGAGACACAGTTTGAGTGTAACAAACGTGAAACATTTCTTTTAGCCTTTTCGCATGAAAACAGGGTCCAAAATCATGGGTTTTCGTTCATCACTGGAAGTAGGAGGCGAACTCTACAATAGGCAAGGGTTTTCAAGTCTGCAAGTTCTTTTTAAGCTGAGTTCCATGAACATTGTCCAAAATCATGTTTTAACCAAAATCCACAATGCGACCAGTTCAGCATATGAGAGGAGACACTGTTTGAGTGTAACAAACGTGAAACATTTCTTTTAGCCTTTTCGAATGAAAAAAGGGTCCAAAATCATGGGTTTTCGTTCAGCAGTGGAAGTAGGAGGTGCGCTCTACAATAGGCAAGGGTTTTCAAGTCTGCAAGTACGTTTTAAGCTGAGTTCCATGAACATTGTCCAAAATCATGTTTTAGGCCAAATCCACATTGCGACCAGATCAGCATATGACAGGAGACACTGTTTGAGTGTAACAAACGTGAAACAATTCTTTTAGCCTTTTCGCATGAAAATAGGGTCCAAAATCATGGGTTTTCGTTCAGCAGTGGAAGTAGGAGGTGCGCTCTACAATAGGCAAGGGTTTTCAAGTCTGCAAGTACATTTTAAGCTGAGTTCCATGAACATTGTCCAAAATCATGTTTTAACCAAAATCCACAATGCGACCAGTTCAGCATATGAGAGGAGACACTGTTTGAGTGTAACAAACGTGAAACATTTCTTTTAGCCTTTTCGCATGAAAACAGGGTCCAAAATCATGGGTTTTCGTTCAGCACTGGAAGTAGGAGGCGAACTCTACAATAGGCAAGGGTTTTCAAGTCTGCAAGTACGTTTTAAGCTGAGTTCCATGAACATTGTCCAAAATCATGTTTTAACCAAAATCCACAATGCGACCAGTTCAGCATATGAGAGGAGACACTGTTTGAGTGTAACAAACGTGAAACATTTCTTTTAGCCTTTTCGAATGAAAAAAGGGTCCAAAATCATGGGTTTTCGTTCAGCAGTGGAAGTAGGAGGTGCGCTCTACAATAGGCAAGGGTTTTCAAGTCTGCAAGTACGTTTTAAGCTGAGTTCCATGAACATTGTCCAAAATCATGTTTTAGGCCAAATCCACATTGCGACCAGATCAGCATATGACAGGAGACACTGTTTGAGTGTAACAAACGTGAAACAATTCTTTTAGCCTTTTCGCATGAAAATAGGGTCCAAAATCATGGGTTTTCGTTCAGCAGTGGAAGTAGGAGGTGCGCTCTACAATAGGCAAGGGTTTTCAAGTCTGCAAGTACGTTTTAAGCTGAGTTCCATGAACATTGTCCAAAATCATGTTTTATCCAAAATCCACAATGCGACCAGTTCAGCATATGAGAGGAGACACTGTTTGAGTGTAACAAACGTGAAACATTTCTTTTAGCCTTTTCGCATGAAAACAGGGTCCAAAATCATGGGTTTTCGTTCATCACTGGAAGTAGGAGGCGAACTCTACAATAGGCAAGGGTTTTCAAGTCTGCAAGTACGTTTTAAGCTGAGTTCCATGAACATTGTCCAAAATCATGTTTTAACCAAAATCCACAATGCGACCAGTTCAGCATATGAGAGGAGACACTGTTTGAGTGTAACAAACGTGAAACATTTCTTTTAGCCTTTTTGCATGAAAACATGGTCCAAAATCATGGGTTTTCGTTCAGCAGTGGAAGAAGGAGGCGCGCTCTACAATAGGCAAGGGTTTTCAAGTCTGCAAGTACGTTTTAAGCTGAGTTCCATGAACATTGTCCAAAATCATGTTTTAACCAAAATCCACAATGCGACCAGTTCAGCATATGAGAGGAGACACTGTTTGAGTGTAACAAACGTGAAACATTTCTTTTAGCCTTTTTGCATGAAAACATGGTCCAAAATCATGGGTTTTCGTTCAGCAGTGGAAGTAGGAGGCGCGCTCTACAATAGCCAAGGGTTTTCAAGTCTGCAAGTACGTTTTAAGCTGAGTTCCATGAACATTGTCCAAAATCATGTTTTAACCAAAATCCACAATGCGACCAGTTCAGCATATGAGAGGAGACACTGTTTGAGTGTAACAAACGTGAAACATTTCTTTTAGCCTTTTCGCATGAAAACAGGGTCCAAAATCATGGGTTTTCGTTCAGCAGTGGAAGTAGGAGGCGCGCTCTACAATAGGCAAGGGTTTTCAAGTCTGCAAGTACGTTTTAAGCTGAGTTCCATGAACATTGTCCAAAATCATGTTTTAACCAAAATCCACAATGCGACCAGTTCAGCATATGAGAGGAGACACTGTTTGAGTGTAACAAACGTGAAACATTTCTTTTAGCCTTTTTGCATGAAAACATGGTCCAAAATCATGGGTTATCGTTCAGCAGTGGAAGTAGGAGGCGCGCTCTACAATAGGCAAGGGTTTTCAAGTCTGCAAGTACGTTTTAAGCTGAGTTCCATGAACATTGTCCAAAATCATGTTTTAACCAAAATCCACAATGCGACCAGTTCAGCATATGAGAGGAGACACTGTTTGAGTGTAACAAACGTGAAACATTTCTTTTAGCCTTTTTGCATGAAAACATGGTCCAAAATCATGGGTTTTCGTTCAGCAGTGGAAGTAGGAGGCGCGCTCTACAATAGGCAAGGGTTTTCAAGTCTGCAAGTACGTTTTAAGCTGAGTTCCATGAACATTGTCCAAAATCATGTTTTAACCAAAATCCACAATGCGACCAGTTCAGCATATGAGAGGAGACACTGTTTGAGTGTAACAAACGTGAAACATTTCTTTTAGCCTTTTTGCATGAAAACATGGTCCAAAATTATGGTTTTTGTTCAGCAGTGGAAGTAGGAGGCGCGCTCTACAATAGGCAAGGGTTTTCAAGTCTGCAAGTACGTTTTAAGCTGAGTTCCATGAACATTGTCCAAAATCATGTTTTAACCAAAATCCACAATGCGACCAGTTCAGCATATGAGAGGAGACACTGTTTGAGTGTAACAAACGTGAAACATTTCTTTTAGCCTTTTTGCATGAAAAAAGGGTCCAAAATCATGGGTTTTCGTTCAGCAGTGGAAGTAGGAGGTGCGCTCTACAATAGGCAAGGGTTTTCAAGTCTGCAAGTACGTTTTAAGCTGAGTTCCATGAACATTGTCCAAAATCATGTTTTAGGCCAAATCCACATTGCGACCAGATCAGCATATGACAGGAGACACTGTTTGAGTGTAACAAACGTGAAACAATTCTTTTAGCCTTTTCGCATGAAAATAGGGTCCAAAATCATGGGTTTTCGTTCAGCAGTGGAAGTAGGAGGTGCGCTCTACAATAGGCAAGGGTTTTCAAGTCTGCAAGTACGTTTTAAGCTGAGTTCCATGAACATTGTCCAAAATCATGTTTTAACCAAAATCCACAATGCGACCAGTTCAGCATATGAGAGGAGACACTGTTTGAGTGTAACAAACGTGAAACATTTCTTTTAGCCTTTTTGCATGAAAACATGGTCCAAAATCATGGGTTTTCGTTCAGCAGTGGAAGAAGGAGGCGCGCTCTACAATAGGCAAGGGTTTTCAAGTCTGCAAGTACGTTTTAAGCTGAGTTCCATGAACATTGTCCAAAATCATGTTTTAACCAAAATCCACAATGCGACCAGTTCAGCATATGAGAGGAGACACTGTTTGAGTGTAACAAACGTGAAACATTTCTTTTAGCCTTTTTGCATGAAAACATGGTCCAAAATCATGGGTTTTCGTTCAGCAGTGGAAGTAGGAGGCGCGCTCTACAATAGGCAAGGGTTTTCAAGTCTGCAAGTACGTTTTAAGCTGCGTTCCATGAACATTGTCCAAAATCATGTTTTAACCAAAATCCACAATGCGACCAGTTCAGCATATGAGAGGAGACACTGTTTGAGTGTAACAAACGTGAAACATTTCTTTTAGCCTTTTCGCATGAAAACAGGGTCCAAAATCATGGGTTTTCGTTCAGCAGTGGAAGTAGGAGGCGCGCTCTACAATAGGCAAGGGTTTTCAAGTCTGCAAGTACTTTTTAAGCTGAGTTCCATGAACATTGTCCAAAATCATGTTTTAACCAAAATCCACAATGCGACCAGTTCAGCATATGAGAGGAGACACTGTTTGAGTGTAACAAACGTGAAACATTTCTTTTAGCCTTTTTGCATGAAAACATGGTCCAAAATCATGGGTTATCGTTCAGCAGTGGAAGTAGGAGGCGCGCTCTACAATAGGCAAGGGTTTTCAAGTCTGCAAGTACGTTTTAAGCTGAGTTCCATGAACATTGTCCAAAATCATGTTTTAACCAAAATCCACAATGCGACCAGTTCAGCATATGAGAGGAGACACTGTTTGAGTGTAACAAACGTGAAACATTTCTTTTAGCCTTTTTGCATGAAAACATGGTCCAAAATCATGGGTTTTCGTTCAGCAGTGGAAGTAGGAGGCGCGCTCTACAATAGGCAAGGGTTTTCAAGTCTGCAAGTACGTTTTAAGCTGAGTTCCATGAACATTGTCCAAAATCATGTTTTAACCAAAATCCACAATGCGACCAGTTCAGCATATGAGAGGAGACACTGTTTGAGTGTAACAAACGTGAAACATTTCTTTTAGCCTTTTTGCATGAAAACATGGTCCAAAATCATGGGTTTTCGTTCAGCAGTGGAAGTAGGAGGCGCGCTCTACAATAGGCAAGGGTTTTCAAGTCTGCAAGTACGTTTTAAGCTGAGTTCCATGAACATTGTCCAAAATCATGTTTTAACCAAAATCCACAATGCGACCAGTTCAGCATATGAGAGGAGACACTGTTTGAGTGTAACAAACGTGAAACATTTCTTTTAGCCTTTTCGAATGAAAAAAGGGTCCAAAATCATGGGTTTTCGTTCAGCACTGGAAGTAGGAGGCGCGCTTTACAATAGGCAAGGGTTTTCAAGTCTGCAAGTACGTTTTAAGCTGAGTTCCATGAACATTGTCCAAAATCATGTTTTAACCTAAATCCACAATGCGACCAGTTCAGCATATGAGAGGAGACACTGTTTGAGTGTAACAAACGTGAAACATTTCTTTTAGCCCTTTCGCATGAAAACAGGGTCCAAAATCATGGGTTTTCGTTCAGCAGTGGAAGTAGGAGGTGCGCTCTACAATAGGCAAGGGTTTTCAAGTCTGCAAGTACATTTTAAGCTGAGTTCCATGAACATTGTCCAAAATCATGTTTTAACCAAAATCCACAATGCGACCAGTTCAGCATATGAGAGGAGACACTGTTTGAGTGTAACAAACGTGAAACATTTCTTTTAGCCTTTTCGCATGAAAACAGGGTCCAAAATCATGGGTTTTCGTTCAGCACTGGAAGTAGGAGGCGAACTCTACAATAGGCAAGGGTTTTCAAGTCTGCAAGTACGTTTTAAGCTGAGTTCCATGAACATTGTCCAAAATCATGTTTTAACCAAAATCCACAATGCGACCAGTTCAGCATATGAGAGGAGACACTGTTTGAGTGTAACAAACGTGAAACATTTCTTTTAGCCTTTTCGAATGAAAAAAGGGTCCAAAATCATGGGTTTTCGTTCAGCAGTGGAAGTAGGAGGTGCGCTCTACAATAGGCAAGGGTTTTCAAGTCTGCAAGTACGTTTTAAGCTGAGTTCCATGAACATTGTCCAAAATCATGTTTTAGGCCAAATCCACATTGCGACCAGATCAGCATATGACAGGAGACACTGTTTGAGTGTAACAAACGTGAAACATTTCTTTTAGCCTTTTCGCATGAAAACAGGGTCCAAAATCATGGGTTTTCGTTCAGCACTGGAAGTAGGAGGCGCGCTCTACAATAGGCAAGGGTTTTCAAGTCTGCAAGTACGTTTTAAGCTGAGTTCCATGAACATTGTCCAAAATCATGTTTTAACCTAAATCCACAATGCGACCAGTTCAGCATATGAGAGGAGACACTGTTTGAGTGTAACAAACGTGAAACATTTCTTTTAGCCCTTTCGCATGAAAACAGGGTCCAAAATCATGGGTTTTCGTTCAGCAGTGGAAGTAGGAGGTGCGCTCTACAATAGGCAAGGGTTTTCAAGTCTGCAAGTACGTTTTAAGCTGAGTTCCATGAACATTGTCCAAAATCATGTTTTATCCAAAATCCACAATGCGACCAGTTCAGCATATGAGAGGAGACACTGTTTGAGTGTAACAAACGTGAAACATTTCTTTTAGCCTTTTCGCATGAAAACAGGGTCCAAAATCATGGGTTTTCGTTCAGCACTGGAAGTAGGAGGCGCGCTCTACAATAGGCAAGGGTTTTCAAGTCTGCAAGTACGTTTTAAGCTGAGTTCCATGAACATTGTCCAAAATCATGTTTTAACCTAAATCCACAATGCGACCAGTTCAGCATATGAGAGGAGACACTGTTTGAGTGTAACAAACGTGAAACATTTCTTTTAGCCCTTTCGCATGAAAACAGGGTCCAAAATCATGGGTTTTCGTTCAGCAGTGGAAGTAGGAGGTGCGCTCTACAATAGGCAAGGGTTTTCAAGTCTGCAAGTACGTTTTAAGCTGAGTTCCATGAACATTGTCCAAAATCATGTTTTATCCAAAATCCACAATGCGACCAGTTCAGCATATGAGAGGAGACACAGTTTGAGTGTAACAAACGTGAAACATTTCTTTTAGCCTTTTCGCATGAAAACAGGGTCCAAAATCATGGGTTTTCGTTCATCACTGGAAGTAGGAGGCGAACTCTACAATAGGCAAGGGTTTTCAAGTCTGCAAGTTCTTTTTAAGCTGAGTTCCATGAACATTGTCCAAAATCATGTTTTAACCAAAATCCACAATGCGACCAGTTCAGCATATGAGAGGAGACACTGTTTGAGTGTAACAAACGTGAAACATTTCTTTTAGCCTTTTCGAATGAAAAAAGGGTCCAAAATCATGGGTTTTCGTTCAGCAGTGGAAGTAGGAGGTGCGCTCTACAATAGGCAAGGGTTTTCAAGTCTGCAAGTACGTTTTAAGCTGAGTTCCATGAACATTGTCCAAAATCATGTTTTAGGCCAAATCCACATTGCGACCAGATCAGCATATGACAGGAGACACTGTTTGAGTGTAACAAACGTGAAACAATTCTTTTAGCCTTTTCGCATGAAAATAGGGTCCAAAATCATGGGTTTTCGTTCAGCAGTGGAAGTAGGAGGTGCGCTCTACAATAGGCAAGGGTTTTCAAGTCTGCAAGTACATTTTAAGCTGAGTTCCATGAACATTGTCCAAAATCATGTTTTAACCAAAATCCACAATGCGACCAGTTCAGCATATGAGAGGAGACACTGTTTGAGTGTAACAAACGTGAAACATTTCTTTTAGCCTTTTCGCATGAAAACAGGGTCCAAAATCATGGGTTTTCGTTCAGCACTGGAAGTAGGAGGCGAACTCTACAATAGGCAAGGGTTTTCAAGTCTGCAAGTACGTTTTAAGCTGAGTTCCATGAACATTGTCCAAAATCATGTTTTAACCAAAATCCACAATGCGACCAGTTCAGCATATGAGAGGAGACACTGTTTGAGTGTAACAAACGTGAAACATTTCTTTTAGCCTTTTCGAATGAAAAAAGGGTCCAAAATCATGGGTTTTCGTTCAGCAGTGGAAGTAGGAGGTGCGCTCTACAATAGGCAAGGGTTTTCAAGTCTGCAAGTACGTTTTAAGCTGAGTTCCATGAACATTGTCCAAAATCATGTTTTAGGCCAAATCCACATTGCGACCAGATCAGCATATGACAGGAGACACTGTTTGAGTGTAACAAACGTGAAACAATTCTTTTAGCCTTTTCGCATGAAAATAGGGTCCAAAATCATGGGTTTTCGTTCAGCAGTGGAAGTAGGAGGTGCGCTCTACAATAGGCAAGGGTTTTCAAGTCTGCAAGTACGTTTTAAGCTGAGTTCCATGAACATTGTCCAAAATCATGTTTTATCCAAAATCCACAATGCGACCAGTTCAGCATATGAGAGGAGACACTGTTTGAGTGTAACAAACGTGAAACATTTCTTTTAGCCTTTTCGCATGAAAACAGGGTCCAAAATCATGGGTTTTCGTTCATCACTGGAAGTAGGAGGCGAACTCTACAATAGGCAAGGGTTTTCAAGTCTGCAAGTACGTTTTAAGCTGAGTTCCATGAACATTGTCCAAAATCATGTTTTAACCAAAATCCACAATGCGACCAGTTCAGCATATGAGAGGAGACACTGTTTGAGTGTAACAAACGTGAAACATTTCTTTTAGCCTTTTTGCATGAAAACATGGTCCAAAATCATGGGTTTTCGTTCAGCAGTGGAAGAAGGAGGCGCGCTCTACAATAGGCAAGGGTTTTCAAGTCTGCAAGTACGTTTTAAGCTGAGTTCCATGAACATTGTCCAAAATCATGTTTTAACCAAAATCCACAATGCGACCAGTTCAGCATATGAGAGGAGACACTGTTTGAGTGTAACAAACGTGAAACATTTCTTTTAGCCTTTTTGCATGAAAACATGGTCCAAAATCATGGGTTTTCGTTCAGCAGTGGAAGTAGGAGGCGCGCTCTACAATAGCCAAGGGTTTTCAAGTCTGCAAGTACGTTTTAAGCTGAGTTCCATGAACATTGTCCAAAATCATGTTTTAACCAAAATCCACAATGCGACCAGTTCAGCATATGAGAGGAGACACTGTTTGAGTGTAACAAACGTGAAACATTTCTTTTAGCCTTTTCGCATGAAAACAGGGTCCAAAATCATGGGTTTTCGTTCAGCAGTGGAAGTAGGAGGCGCGCTCTACAATAGGCAAGGGTTTTCAAGTCTGCAAGTACGTTTTAAGCTGAGTTCCATGAACATTGTCCAAAATCATGTTTTAACCAAAATCCACAATGCGACCAGTTCAGCATATGAGAGGAGACACTGTTTGAGTGTAACAAACGTGAAACATTTCTTTTAGCCTTTTTGCATGAAAACATGGTCCAAAATCATGGGTTATCGTTCAGCAGTGGAAGTAGGAGGCGCGCTCTACAATAGGCAAGGGTTTTCAAGTCTGCAAGTACGTTTTAAGCTGAGTTCCATGAACATTGTCCAAAATCATGTTTTAACCAAAATCCACAATGCGACCAGTTCAGCATATGAGAGGAGACACTGTTTGAGTGTAACAAACGTGAAACATTTCTTTTAGCCTTTTTGCATGAAAACATGGTCCAAAATCATGGGTTTTCGTTCAGCAGTGGAAGTAGGAGGCGCGCTCTACAATAGGCAAGGGTTTTCAAGTCTGCAAGTACGTTTTAAGCTGAGTTCCATGAACATTGTCCAAAATCATGTTTTAACCAAAATCCACAATGCGACCAGTTCAGCATATGAGAGGAGACACTGTTTGAGTGTAACAAACGTGAAACATTTCTTTTAGCCTTTTTGCATGAAAACATGGTCCAAAATTATGGTTTTTGTTCAGCAGTGGAAGTAGGAGGCGCGCTCTACAATAGGCAAGGGTTTTCAAGTCTGCAAGTACGTTTTAAGCTGAGTTCCATGAACATTGTCCAAAATCATGTTTTAACCAAAATCCACAATGCGACCAGTTCAGCATATGAGAGGAGACACTGTTTGAGTGTAACAAACGTGAAACATTTCTTTTAGCCTTTTTGCATGAAAAAAGGGTCCAAAATCATGGGTTTTCGTTCAGCAGTGGAAGTAGGAGGTGCGCTCTACAATAGGCAAGGGTTTTCAAGTCTGCAAGTACGTTTTAAGCTGAGTTCCATGAACATTGTCCAAAATCATGTTTTAGGCCAAATCCACATTGCGACCAGATCAGCATATGACAGGAGACACTGTTTGAGTGTAACAAACGTGAAACAATTCTTTTAGCCTTTTCGCATGAAAATAGGGTCCAAAATCATGGGTTTTCGTTCAGCAGTGGAAGTAGGAGGTGCGCTCTACAATAGGCAAGGGTTTTCAAGTCTGCAAGTACGTTTTAAGCTGAGTTCCATGAACATTGTCCAAAATCATGTTTTAACCAAAATCCACAATGCGACCAGTTCAGCATATGAGAGGAGACACTGTTTGAGTGTAACAAACGTGAAACATTTCTTTTAGCCTTTTTGCATGAAAACATGGTCCAAAATCATGGGTTTTCGTTCAGCAGTGGAAGAAGGAGGCGCGCTCTACAATAGGCAAGGGTTTTCAAGTCTGCAAGTACGTTTTAAGCTGAGTTCCATGAACATTGTCCAAAATCATGTTTTAACCAAAATCCACAATGCGACCAGTTCAGCATATGAGAGGAGACACTGTTTGAGTGTAACAAACGTGAAACATTTCTTTTAGCCTTTTTGCATGAAAACATGGTCCAAAATCATGGGTTTTCGTTCAGCAGTGGAAGTAGGAGGCGCGCTCTACAATAGGCAAGGGTTTTCAAGTCTGCAAGTACGTTTTAAGCTGCGTTCCATGAACATTGTCCAAAATCATGTTTTAACCAAAATCCACAATGCGACCAGTTCAGCATATGAGAGGAGACACTGTTTGAGTGTAACAAACGTGAAACATTTCTTTTAGCCTTTTCGCATGAAAACAGGGTCCAAAATCATGGGTTTTCGTTCAGCAGTGGAAGTAGGAGGCGCGCTCTACAATAGGCAAGGGTTTTCAAGTCTGCAAGTACTTTTTAAGCTGAGTTCCATGAACATTGTCCAAAATCATGTTTTAACCAAAATCCACAATGCGACCAGTTCAGCATATGAGAGGAGACACTGTTTGAGTGTAACAAACGTGAAACATTTCTTTTAGCCTTTTTGCATGAAAACATGGTCCAAAATCATGGGTTATCGTTCAGCAGTGGAAGTAGGAGGCGCGCTCTACAATAGGCAAGGGTTTTCAAGTCTGCAAGTACGTTTTAAGCTGAGTTCCATGAACATTGTCCAAAATCATGTTTTAACCAAAATCCACAATGCGACCAGTTCAGCATATGAGAGGAGACACTGTTTGAGTGTAACAAACGTGAAACATTTCTTTTAGCCTTTTTGCATGAAAACATGGTCCAAAATCATGGGTTTTCGTTCAGCAGTGGAAGTAGGAAGCGCGCTCTACAATAGGCAAGGGTTTTCAAGTCTGCAAGTACGTTTTAAGCTGAGTTCCATGAACATTGTCCAAAATCATGTTTTAACCAAAATCCACAATGCGACCAGTTCAGCATATGAGAGGAGACACTGTTTGAGTGTAACAAACGTGAAACATTTCTTTTAGCCTTTTCGAATGAAAAAAGGGTCCAAAATCATGGGTTTTCGTTCAGCACTGGAAGTAGGAGGCGCGCTCTACAATAGGCAAGGGTTTTCAAGTCTGCAAGTACGTTTTAAGCTGAGTTCCATGAACATTGTCCAAAATCATGTTTTAACCTAAATCCACAATGCGACCAGTTCAGCATATGAGAGGAGACACTGTTTGAGTGTAACAAACGTGAAACATTTCTTTTAGCCCTTTCGCATGAAAACAGGGTCCAAAATCATGGGTTTTCGTTCAGCAGTGGAAGTAGGAGGTGCGCTCTACAATAGGCAAGGGTTTTCAAGTCTGCAAGTACATTTTAAGCTGAGTTCCATGAACATTGTCCAAAATCATGTTTTAACCAAAATCCACAATGCGACCAGTTCAGCATATGAGAGGAGACACTGTTTGAGTGTAACAAACGTGAAACATTTCTTTTAGCCTTTTCGCATGAAAACAGGGTCCAAAATCATGGGTTTTCGTTCAGCACTGGAAGTAGGAGGCGAACTCTACAATAGGCAAGGGTTTTCAAGTCTGCAAGTATGTTTTAAGCTGAGTTCCATGAACATTGTCCAAAATCATGTTTTAACCAAAATCCACAATGCGACCAGTTCAGCATATGAGAGGAGACACTGTTTGAGTGTAACAAACGTGAAACATTTCTTTTAGCCTTTTCGAATGAAAACAGGGTCCAAAATCATGGGTTTTCGTTCAGCAGTGGAAGTAGGAGGTGCGCTCTACAATAGGCAAGGGTTTTCAAGTCTGCAAGTACGTTTTAAGCTGAGTTCCATGAACATTGTCCAAAATCATGTTTTAGGCCAAATCCACATTGCGACCAGATCAGCATATGACAGGAGACACTGTTTGAGTGTAACAAACGTGAAACATTTCTTTTAGCCTTTTCGCATGAAAACAGGGTCCAAAATCATGGGTTTTCGTTCAGCACTGGAAGTAGGAGGCGCGCTCTACAATAGGCAAGGGTTTTCAAGTCTGCAAGTACGTTTTAAGCTGAGTTCCATGAACATTGTCCAAAATCATGTTTTAACCTAAATCCACAATGCGACCAGTTCAGCATATGAGAGGAGACACTGTTTGAGTGTAACAAACGTGAAACATTTCTTTTAGCCCTTTCGCATGAAAACAGGGTCCAAAATCATGGGTTTTCGTTCAGCAGTGGAAGTAGGAGGTGCGCTCTACAATAGGCAAGGGTTTTCAAGTCTGCAAGTACGTTTTAAGCTGAGTTCCATGAACATTGTCCAAAATCATGTTTTATCCAAAATCCACAATGCGACCAGTTCAGCATATGAGAGGAGACACTGTTTGAGTGTAACAAACGTGAAACATTTCTTTTAGCCTTTTCGCATGAAAACAGGGTCCAAAATCATGGGTTTTCGTTCAGCAGTGGAAGTAGGAGGTGCGCTCTACAATAGGCAAGGGTTTTCAAGTCTGCAAGTACGTTTTAAGCTGAGTTCCATGAACATTGTCCAAAATCATGTTTTATCCAAAATCCACAATGCGACCAGTTCAGCATATGAGAGGAGACACTGTTTGAGTGTAACAAACGTGAAACATTTCTTTTAGCCTTTTCGCATGAAAACAGGGTCCAAAATCATGGGTTTTCGTTCATCACTGGAAGTAGGAGGCGAACTCTACAATAGGCAAGGGTTTTCAAGTCTGCAAGTTCTTTTTAAGCTGAGTTCCATGAACATTGTCCAAAATCATGTTTTAACCAAAATCCACAATGCGACCAGTTCAGCATATGAGAGGAGACACTGTTTGAGTGTAACAAACGTGAAACATTTCTTTTAGCCTTTTCGAATGAAAAAAGGGTCCAAAATCATGGGTTTTCGTTCAGCAGTGGAAGTAGGAGGTGCGCTCTACAATAGGCAAGGGTTTTCAAGTCTGCAAGTACGTTTTAAGCTGAGTTCCATGAACATTGTCCAAAATCATGTTTTAGGCCAAATCCACATTGCGACCAGATCAGCATATGACAGGAGACACTGTTTGAGTGTAACAAACGTGAAACAATTCTTTTAGCCTTTTCGCATGAAAATAGGGTCCAAAATCATGGGTTTTCGTTCAGCAGTGGAAGTAGGAGGTGCGCTCTACAATAGGCAAGGGTTTTCAAGTCTGCAAGTACATTTTAAGCTGAGTTCCATGAACATTGTCCAAAATCATGTTTTAACCAAAATCCACAATGCGACCAGTTCAGCATATGAGAGGAGACACTGTTTGAGTGTAACAAACGTGAAACATTTCTTTTAGCCTTTTCGCATGAAAACAGGGTCCAAAATCATGGGTTTTCGTTCAGCACTGGAAGTAGGAGGCGAACTCTACAATAGGCAAGGGTTTTCAAGTCTGCAAGTACGTTTTAAGCTGAGTTCCATGAACATTGTCCAAAATCATGTTTTAACCAAAATCCACAATGCGACCAGTTCAGCATATGAGAGGAGACACTGTTTGAGTGTAACAAACGTGAAACATTTCTTTTAGCCTTTTCGAATGAAAAAAGGGTCCAAAATCATGGGTTTTCGTTCAGCAGTGGAAGTAGGAGGTGCGCTCTACAATAGGCAAGGGTTTTCAAGTCTGCAAGTACGTTTTAAGCTGAGTTCCATGAACATTGTCCAAAATCATGTTTTAGGCCAAATCCACATTGCGACCAGATCAGCATATGACAGGAGACACTGTTTGAGTGTAACAAACGTGAAACATTTCTTTTAGCCTTTTCGCATGAAAACAGGGTCCAAAATCATGGGTTTTCGTTCAGCACTGGAAGTAGGAGGCGCGCTCTACAATAGGCAAGGGTTTTCAAGTCTGCAAGTACGTTTTAAGCTGAGTTCCATGAACATTGTCCAAAATCATGTTTTAACCTAAATCCACAATGCGACCAGTTCAGCATATGAGAGGAGACACTGTTTGAGTGTAACAAACGTGAAACATTTCTTTTAGCCTTTTTGCATGAAAACATGGTCCAAAATTATGGTTTTTGTTCAGCAGTGGAAGTAGGAGGCGCGCTCTACAATAGGCAAGGGTTTTCAAGTCTGCAAGTACGTTTTAAGCTGAGTTCCATGAACATTGTCCAAAATCATGTTTTAACCAAAATCCACAATGCGACCAGTTCAGCATATGAGAGGAGACACTGTTTGAGTGTAACAAACGTGAAACATTTCTTTTAGCCTTTTTGCATGAAAAAAGGGTCCAAAATCATGGGTTTTCGTTCAGCAGTGGAAGTAGGAGGTGCGCTCTACAATAGGCAAGGGTTTTCAAGTCTGCAAGTACGTTTTAAGCTGAGTTCCATGAACATTGTCCAAAATCATGTTTTAGGCCAAATCCACATTGCGACCAGATCAGCATATGACAGGAGACACTGTTTGAGTGTAACAAACGTGAAACAATTCTTTTAGCCTTTTCGCATGAAAATAGGGTCCAAAATCATGGGTTTTCGTTCAGCAGTGGAAGTAGGAGGTGCGCTCTACAATAGGCAAGGGTTTTCAAGTCTGCAAGTACGTTTTAAGCTGAGTTCCATGAACATTGTCCAAAATCATGTTTTAACCAAAATCCACAATGCGACCAGTTCAGCATATGAGAGGAGACACTGTTTGAGTGTAACAAACGTGAAACATTTCTTTTAGCCTTTTTGCATGAAAACATGGTCCAAAATCATGGGTTTTCGTTCAGCAGTGGAAGAAGGAGGCGCGCTCTACAATAGGCAAGGGTTTTCAAGTCTGCAAGTACGTTTTAAGCTGAGTTCCATGAACATTGTCCAAAATCATGTTTTAACCAAAATCCACAATGCGACCAGTTCAGCATATGAGAGGAGACACTGTTTGAGTGTAACAAACGTGAAACATTTCTTTTAGCCTTTTCGCATGAAAACAGGGTCCAAAATCATGGGTTTTCGTTCAGCAGTGGAAGAAGGAGGCGCGCTCTACAATAGGCAAGGGTTTTCAAGTCTGCAAGTACTTTTTAAGCTGAGTTCCATGAACATTGTCCAAAATCATGTTTTAACCAAAATCCACAATGCGACCAGTTCAGCATATGAGAGGAGACACTGTTTGAGTGTAACAAACGTGAAACATTTCTTTTAGCCTTTTTGCATGAAAACATGGTCCAAAATCATGGGTTATCGTTCAGCAGTGGAAGTAGGAGGCGCGCTCTACAATAGGCAAGGGTTTTCAAGTCTGCAAGTACGTTTTAAGCTGAGTTCCATGAACATTGTCCAAAATCATGTTTTAACCTAAATCCACAATGCGACCAGTTCAGCATATGAGAGGAGACACTGTTTGAGTGTAACAAACGTGAAACATTTCTTTTAGCCCTTTCGCATGAAAACAGGGTCCAAAATCATGGGTTTTCGTTCAGCAGTGGAAGTAGGAGGTGCGCTCTACAATAGGCAAGGGTTTTCAAGTCTGCAAGTACATTTTAAGCTGAGTTCCATGAACATTGTCCAAAATCATGTTTTAACCAAAATCCACAATGCGACCAGTTCAGCATATGAGAGGAGACACTGTTTGAGTGTAACAAACGTGAAACATTTCTTTTAGCCTTTTCGCATGAAAACAGGGTCCAAAATCATGGGTTTTCGTTCAGCACTGGAAGTAGGAGGCGAACTCTACAATAGGCAAGGGTTTTCAAGTCTGCAAGTACGTTTTAAGCTGAGTTCCATGAACATTGTCCAAAATCATGTTTTAACCAAAATCCACAATGCGACCAGTTCAGCATATGAGAGGAGACACTGTTTGAGTGTAACAAACGTGAAACATTTCTTTTAGCCTTTTCGAATGAAAAAAGGGTCCAAAATCATGGGTTTTCGTTCAGCAGTGGAAGTAGGAGGTGCGCTCTACAATAGGCAAGGGTTTTCAAGTCTGCAAGTACGTTTTAAGCTGAGTTCCATGAACATTGTCCAAAATCATGTTTTAGGCCAAATCCACATTGCGACCAGATCAGCATATGACAGGAGACACTGTTTGAGTGTAACAAACGTGAAACATTTCTTTTAGCCTTTTCGCATGAAAACAGGGTCCAAAATCATGGGTTTTCGTTCAGCACTGGAAGTAGGAGGCGCGCTCTACAATAGGCAAGGGTTTTCAAGTCTGCAAGTACGTTTTAAGCTGAGTTCCATGAACATTGTCCAAAATCATGTTTTAACCTAAATCCACAATGCGACCAGTTCAGCATATGAGAGGAGACACTGTTTGAGTGTAACAAACGTGAAACATTTCTTTTAGCCCTTTCGCATGAAAACAGGGTCCAAAATCATGGGTTTTCGTTCAGCAGTGGAAGTAGGAGGTGCGCTCTACAATAGGCAAGGGTTTTCAAGTCTGCAAGTACGTTTTAAGCTGAGTTCCATGAACATTGTCCAAAATCATGTTTTATCCAAAATCCACAATGCGACCAGTTCAGCATATGAGAGGAGACACTGTTTGAGTGTAACAAACGTGAAACATTTCTTTTAGCCTTTTCGCATGAAAACAGGGTCCAAAATCATGGGTTTTCGTTCAGCAGTGGAAGTAGGAGGTGCGCTCTACAATAGGCAAGGGTTTTCAAGTCTGCAAGTACGTTTTAAGCTGAGTTCCATGAACATTGTCCAAAATCATGTTTTATCCAAAATCCACAATGCGACCAGTTCAGCATATGAGAGGAGACACTGTTTGAGTGTAACAAACGTGAAACATTTCTTTTAGCCTTTTCGCATGAAAACAGGGTCCAAAATCATGGGTTTTCGTTCATCACTGGAAGTAGGAGGCGAACTCTACAATAGGCAAGGGTTTTCAAGTCTGCAAGTTCTTTTTAAGCTGAGTTCCATGAACATTGTCCAAAATCATGTTTTAACCAAAATCCACAATGCGACCAGTTCAGCATATGAGAGGAGACACTGTTTGAGTGTAACAAACGTGAAACATTTCTTTTAGCCTTTTCGAATGAAAAAAGGGTCCAAAATCATGGGTTTTCGTTCAGCAGTGGAAGTAGGAGGTGCGCTCTACAATAGGCAAGGGTTTTCAAGTCTGCAAGTACGTTTTAAGCTGAGTTCCATGAACATTGTCCAAAATCATGTTTTAGGCCAAATCCACATTGCGACCAGATCAGCATATGACAGGAGACACTGTTTGAGTGTAACAAACGTGAAACAATTCTTTTAGCCTTTTCGCATGAAAATAGGGTCCAAAATCATGGGTTTTCGTTCAGCAGTGGAAGTAGGAGGTGCGCTCTACAATAGGCAAGGGTTTTCAAGTCTGCAAGTACATTTTAAGCTGAGTTCCATGAACATTGTCCAAAATCATGTTTTAACCAAAATCCACAATGCGACCAGTTCAGCATATGAGAGGAGACACTGTTTGAGTGTAACAAACGTGAAACATTTCTTTTAGCCTTTTCGCATGAAAACAGGGTCCAAAATCATGGGTTTTCGTTCAGCACTGGAAGTAGGAGGCGAACTCTACAATAGGCAAGGGTTTTCAAGTCTGCAAGTACGTTTTAAGCTGAGTTCCATGAACATTGTCCAAAATCATGTTTTAACCAAAATCCACAATGCGACCAGTTCAGCATATGAGAGGAGACACTGTTTGAGTGTAACAAACGTGAAACATTTCTTTTAGCCTTTTCGAATGAAAAAAGGGTCCAAAATCATGGGTTTTCGTTCAGCAGTGGAAGTAGGAGGTGCGCTCTACAATAGGCAAGGGTTTTCAAGTCTGCAAGTACGTTTTAAGCTGAGTTCCATGAACATTGTCCAAAATCATGTTTTAGGCCAAATCCACATTGCGACCAGATCAGCATATGACAGGAGACACTGTTTGAGTGTAACAAACGTGAAACATTTCTTTTAGCCTTTTCGCATGAAAACAGGGTCCAAAATCATGGGTTTTCGTTCAGCACTGGAAGTAGGAGGCGCGCTCTACAATAGGCAAGGGTTTTCAAGTCTGCAAGTACGTTTTAAGCTGAGTTCCATGAACATTGTCCAAAATCATGTTTTAACCTAAATCCACAATGCGACCAGTTCAGCATATGAGAGGAGACACTGTTTGAGTGTAACAAACGTGAAACATTTCTTTTAGCCCTTTCGCATGAAAACAGGGTCCAAAATCATGGGTTTTCGTTCAGCAGTGGAAGTAGGAGGTGCGCTCTACAATAGGCAAGGGTTTTCAAGTCTGCAAGTACGTTTTAAGCTGAGTTCCATGAACATTGTCCAAAATCATGTTTTATCCAAAATCCACAATGCGACCAGTTCAGCATATGAGAGGAGACACTGTTTGAGTGTAACAAACGTGAAACATTTCTTTTAGCCTTTTCGCATGAAAACAGGGTCCAAAATCATGGGTTTTCGTTCAGCACTGGAAGTAGGAGGCGCGCTCTACAATAGGCAAGGGTTTTCAAGTCTGCAAGTACGTTTTAAGCTGAGTTCCATGAACATTGTCCAAAATCATGTTTTAACCTAAATCCACAATGCGACCAGTTCAGCATATGAGAGGAGACACTGTTTGAGTGTAACAAACGTGAAACATTTCTTTTAGCCCTTTCGCATGAAAACAGGGTCCAAAATCATGGGTTTTCGTTCAGCAGTGGAAGTAGGAGGTGCGCTCTACAATAGGCAAGGGTTTTCAAGTCTGCAAGTACGTTTTAAGCTGAGTTCCATGAACATTGTCCAAAATCATGTTTTATCCAAAATCCACAATGCGACCAGTTCAGCATATGAGAGGAGACACTGTTTGAGTGTAACAAACGTGAAACATTTCTTTTAGCCTTTTCGCATGAAAACAGGGTCCAAAATCATGGGTTTTCGTTCATCACTGGAAGTAGGAGGCGAACTCTACAATAGGCAAGGGTTTTCAAGTCTGCAAGTTCTTTTTAAGCTGAGTTCCATGAACATTGTCCAAAATCATGTTTTAACCAAAATCCACAATGCGACCAGTTCAGCATATGAGAGGAGACACTGTTTGAGTGTAACAAACGTGAAACATTTCTTTTAGCCTTTTCGAATGAAAAAAGGGTCCAAAATCATGGGTTTTCGTTCAGCAGTGGAAGTAGGAGGTGCGCTCTACAATAGGCAAGGGTTTTCAAGTCTGCAAGTACGTTTTAAGCTGAGTTCCATGAACATTGTCCAAAATCATGTTTTAGGCCAAATCCACATTGCGACCAGATCAGCATATGACAGGAGACACTGTTTGAGTGTAACAAACGTGAAACAATTCTTTTAGCCTTTTCGCATGAAAATAGGGTCCAAAATCATGGGTTTTCGTTCAGCAGTGGAAGTAGGAGGTGCGCTCTACAATAGGCAAGGGTTTTCAAGTCTGCAAGTACGTTTTAAGCTGAGTTCCATGAACATTGTCCAAAATCATGTTTTATCCAAAATCCACAATGCGACCAGTTCAGCATATGAGAGGAGACACTGTTTGAGTGTAACAAACGTGAAACATTTCTTTTAGCCTTTTCGCATGAAAACAGGGTCCAAAATCATGGGTTTTCGTTCATCACTGGAAGTAGGAGGCGAACTCTACAATAGGCAAGGGTTTTCAAGTCTGCAAGTACGTTTTAAGCTGAGTTCCATGAACATTGTCCAAAATCATGTTTTAACCAAAATCCACAATGCGACCAGTTCAGCATATGAGAGGAGACACTGTTTGAGTGTAACAAACGTGAAACATTTCTTTTAGCCTTTTTGCATGAAAACATGGTCCAAAATCATGGGTTTTCGTTCAGCAGTGGAAGAAGGAGGCGCGCTCTACAATAGGCAAGGGTTTTCAAGTCTGCAAGTACGTTTTAAGCTGAGTTCCATGAACATTGTCCAAAATCATGTTTTAACCAAAATCCACAATGCGACCAGTTCAGCATATGAGAGGAGACACTGTTTGAGTGTAACAAACGTGAAACATTTCTTTTAGCCTTTTTGCATGAAAACATGGTCCAAAATCATGGGTTTTCGTTCAGCAGTGGAAGTAGGAGGCGCGCTCTACAATAGGCAAGGGTTTTCAAGTCTGCAAGTACGTTTTAAGCTGAGTTCCATGAACATTGTCCAAAATCATGTTTTAACCAAAATCCACAATGCGACCAGTTCAGCATATGAGAGGAGACACTGTTTGAGTGTAACAAACGTGAAACATTTCTTTTAGCCTTTTCGCATGAAAACAGGGTCCAAAATCATGGGTTTTCGTTCAGCAGTGGAAGTAGGAGGCGCGCTCTACAATAGGCAAGGGTTTTCAAGTCTGCAAGTACGTTTTAAGCTGAGTTCCATGAACATTGTCCAAAATCATGTTTTAACCAAAATCCACAATGCGACCAGTTCAGCATATGAGAGGAGACACTGTTTGAGTGTAACAAACGTGAAACATTTCTTTTAGCCTTTTTGCATGAAAACATGGTCCAAAATCATGGGTTTTCATTCAGCAGTGGAAGTAGGAGGCGCGCTCTACAATAGGCAAGGGTTTTCAAGTCTGCAAGTACGTTTTAAGCTGAGTTCCATGAACATTGTCCAAAATCATGTTTTAACCAAAATCCACAATGCGACCAGTTCAGCATATGAGAGGAGACACTGTTTGAGTGTAACAAACGTGAAACATTTCTTTTAGCCTTTTTGCATGAAGACATGGTCCAAAATTATGGTTTTTGTTCAGCAGTGGAAGTAGGAGGCGCGCTCTACAATAGGCAAGGGTTTTCAAGTCTGCAAGTACGTTTTAAGCTGAGTTCCATGAACATTGTCCAAAATCATGTTTTAACCAAAATCCACAATGCGACCAGTTCAGCATATGAGAGGAGACACTGTTTGAGTGTAACAAACGTGAAACATTTCTTTTAGCCTTTTTGCATGAAAAAAGGGTCCAAAATGATGGGTTTTCGTTCAGCAGTGGAAGTAGGAGGTGCGCTCTACAATAGGCAAGGGTTTTCAAGTCTGCAAGTACGTTTTAAGCTGAGTTCCATGAACATTGTCCAAAATCATGTTTTAGGCCAAATCCACATTGCGACCAGATCAGCATATGACAGGAGACACTGTTTGAGTGTAACAAACGTGAAACAATTCTTTTAGCCTTTTCGCATGAAAATAGGGTCCAAAATCATGGGTTTTCGTTCAGCAGTGGAAGTAGGAGGTGCGCTCTACAATAGGCAAGGGTTTTCAAGTCTGCAAGTACGTTTTAAGCTGAGTTCCATGAACATTGTCCAAAATCATGTTTTATCCAAAATCCACAATGCGACCAGTTCAGCATATGAGAGGAGACACTGTTTGAGTGTAACAAACGTGAAACATTTCTTTTAGCCTTTTCGCATGAAAACAGGGTCCAAAATCATGGGTTTTCGTTCATCACTGGAAGTAGGAGGCGAACTCTACAATAGGCAAGGGTTTTCAAGTCTGCAAGTACGTTTTAAGCTGAGTTCCATGAACATTGTCCAAAATCATGTTTTAACCAAAATCCACAATGCGACCAGTTCAGCATATGAGAGGAGACACTGTTTGAGTGTAACAAACGTGAAACATTTCTTTTAGCCTTTTTGCATGAAAACATGGTCCAAAATCATGGGTTTTCGTTCAGCAGTGGAAGAAGGAGGCGCGCTCTACAATAGGCAAGGGTTTTCAAGTCTGCAAGTACGTTTTAAGCTGAGTTCCATGAACATTGTCCAAAATCATGTTTTAACCAAAATCCACAATGCGACCAGTTCAGCATATGAGAGGAGACACTGTTTGAGTGTAACAAACGTGAAACATTTCTTTTAGCCTTTTTGCATGAAAACATGGTCCAAAATCATGGGTTTTCGTTCAGCAGTGGAAGTAGGAGGCGCGCTCTACAATAGGCAAGGGTTTTCAAGTCTGCAAGTACGTTTTAAGCTGCGTTCCATGAACATTGTCCAAAATCATGTTTTAACCAAAATCCACAATGCGACCAGTTCAGCATATGAGAGGAGACACTGTTTGAGTGTAACAAACGTGAAACATTTCTTTTAGCCTTTTCGCATGAAAACAGGGTCCAAAATCATGGGTTTTCGTTCAGCAGTGGAAGTAGGAGGCGCGCTCTACAATAGGCAAGGGTTTTCAAGTCTGCAAGTACTTTTTAAGCTGAGTTCCATGAACATTGTCCAAAATCATGTTTTAACCAAAATCCACAATGCGACCAGTTCAGCATATGAGAGGAGACACTGTTTGAGTGTAACAAACGTGAAACATTTCTTTTAGCCTTTTTGCATGAAAACATGGTCCAAAATCATGGGTTTTCGTTCAGCAGTGGAAGTAGGAGGCGCGCTCTACAATAGGCAAGGGTTTTCAAGTCTGCAAGTACGTTTTAAGCTGAGTTCCATGAACATTGTCCAAAATCATGTTTTAACCAAAATCCACAATGCGACCAGTTCAGCATATGAGAGGAGACACTGTTTGAGTGTAACAAACGTGAAACATTTCTTTTAGCCTTTTTGCATGAAAACATGGTCCAAAATTATGGTTTTTGTTCAGCAGTGGAAGTAGGAGGCGCGCTCTACAATAGGCAAGGGTTTTCAAGTCTGCAAGTACGTTTTAAGCTGAGTTCCATGAACATTGTCCAAAATCATGTTTTAACCAAAATCCACAATGCGACCAGTTCAGCATATGAGAGGAGACACTGTTTGAGTGTAACAAACGTGAAACATTTCTTTTAGCCTTTTTGCATGAAAACATGGTCCAAAATCATGGGTTTTCGTTCAGCAGTGGAAGAAGGAGGCGCGCTCTACAATAGGCAAGGGTTTTCAAGTCTGCAAGTACGTTTTGAGCTGTTTTCCATGAACATTGTCCAAAATCATGTTTTAACCAAAATCCACAATGCGACCAGTTCAGCATATGAGAGGAGACACTGTTTGAGTGTAACAAACGTGAAACATTTCTTTTAGCCTTTTCGCATGAAAACAGGGTCCAAAATCATGGGTTTTCGTTCAGCAGTGGAAGTAGGAGGCGCGCTCTACAATAGGCAAGGGTTTTCAAGTCTGCAAGTACGTTTTAAGCTGAGTTCCATGAACATTGTCCAAAATCATGTTTTAACCAAAATCCACAATGCGACCAGTTCAGCATATGAGAGGAGACACTGTTTGAGTGTAACAAACGTGAAACATTTCTTTTAGCCTTTTTGCATGAAAACATGGTCCAAAATTATGGTTTTTGTTCAGCAGTGGAAGTAGGAGGCGCGCTCTACAATAGGCAAGGGTTTTCAAGTCTGCAAGTACGTTTTAAGCTGAGTTCCATGAACATTGTCCAAAATCATGTTTTAGGCCAAATCCACATTGCGACCAGATCAGCATATGACAGGAGACACTGTTTGAGTGTAACAAACGTGAAACATTTCTTTTAGCCTTTTTGCATGAAAACATGGTCCAAAATTATGGTTTTTGTTCAGCAGTGGAAGTAGGAGGCGCGCTCTACAATAGGCAAGGGTTTTCAAGTCTGCAAGTACGTTTTAAGCTGAGTTCCATGAACATTGTCCAAAATCATGTTTTAACCAAAATCCACAATGCGACCAGTTCAGCATATGAGAGGAGACACTGTTTGAGTGTAACAAACGTGAAACATTTCTTTTAGCCTTTTTGCATGAAAAAAGGGTCCAAAATCATGGGTTTTCGTTCAGCAGTGGAAGTAGGAGGTGCGCTCTACAATAGGCAAGGGTTTTCAAGTCTGCAAGTACGTTTTAAGCTGAGTTCCATGAACATTGTCCAAAATCATGTTTTAGGCCAAATCCACATTGCGACCAGATCAGCATATGACAGGAGACACTGTTTGAGTGTAACAAACGTGAAACAATTCTTTTAGCCTTTTCGCATGAAAATAGGGTCCAAAATCATGGGTTTTCGTTCAGCAGTGGAAGTAGGAGGTGCGCTCTACAATAGGCAAGGGTTTTCAAGTCTGCAAGTACGTTTTAAGCTGAGTTCCATGAACATTGTCCAAAATCATGTTTTATCCAAAATCCACAATGCGACCAGTTCAGCATATGAGAGGAGACACTGTTTGAGTGTAACAAACGTGAAACATTTCTTTTAGCCTTTTCGCATGAAAACAGGGTCCAAAATCATGGGTTTTCGTTCATCACTGGAAGTAGGAGGCGAACTCTACAATAGGCAAGGGTTTTCAAGTCTGCAAGTACGTTTTAAGCTGAGTTCCATGAACATTGTCCAAAATCATGTTTTAACCAAAATCCACAATGCGACCAGTTCAGCATATGAGAGGAGACACTGTTTGAGTGTAACAAACGTGAAACATTTCTTTTAGCCTTTTTGCATGAAAACATGGTCCAAAATCATGGGTTTTCGTTCAGCAGTGGAAGAAGGAGGCGCGCTCTACAATAGGCAAGGGTTTTCAAGTCTGCAAGTACGTTTTAAGCTGAGTTCCATGAACATTGTCCAAAATCATGTTTTAACCAAAATCCACAATGCGACCAGTTCAGCATATGAGAGGAGACACTGTTTGAGTGTAACAAACGTGAAACATTTCTTTTAGCCTTTTTGCATGAAAACATGGTCCAAAATCATGGGTTTTCGTTCAGCAGTGGAAGTAGGAGGCGCGCTCTACAATAGGCAAGGGTTTTCAAGTCTGCAAGTACGTTTTAAGCTGCGTTCCATGAACATTGTCCAAAATCATGTTTTAACCAAAATCCACAATGCGACCAGTTCAGCATATGAGAGGAGACACTGTTTGAGTGTAACAAACGTGAAACATTTCTTTTAGCCTTTTCGCATGAAAACAGGGTCCAAAATCATGGGTTTTCGTTCAGCAGTGGAAGTAGGAGGCGCGCTCTACAATAGGCAAGGGTTTTCAAGTCTGCAAGTACTTTTTAAGCTGAGTTCCATGAACATTGTCCAAAATCATGTTTTAACCAAAATCCACAATGCGACCAGTTCAGCATATGAGAGGAGACACTGTTTGAGTGTAACAAACGTGAAACATTTCTTTTAGCCTTTTTGCATGAAAACATGGTCCAAAATCATGGGTTATCGTTCAGCAGTGGAAGTAGGAGGCGCGCTCTACAATAGGCAAGGGTTTTCAAGTCTGCAAGTACGTTTTAAGCTGAGTTCCATGAACATTGTCCAAAATCATGTTTTAACCAAAATCCACAATGCGACCAGTTCAGCATATGAGAGGAGACACTGTTTGAGTGTAACAAACGTGAAACATTTCTTTTAGCCTTTTTGCATGAAAACATGGTCCAAAATCATGGGTTTTCGTTCAGCAGTGGAAGTAGGAGGCGCGCTCTACAATAGGCAAGGGTTTTCAAGTCTGCAAGTACGTTTTAAGCTGAGTTCCATGAACATTGTCCAAAATCATGTTTTAACCAAAATCCACAATGCGACCAGTTCAGCATATGAGAGGAGACACTGTTTGAGTGTAACAAACGTGAAACATTTCTTTTAGCCTTTTTGCATGAAAACATGGTCCAAAATTATGGTTTTTGTTCAGCAGTGGAAGTAGGAGGCGCGCTCTACAATAGGCAAGGGTTTTCAAGTCTGCAAGTACGTTTTAAGCTGAGTTCCATGAACATTGTCCAAAATCATGTTTTAACCAAAATCCACAATGCGACCAGTTCAGCATATGAGAGGAGACACTGTTTGAGTGTAACAAACGTGAAACATTTCTTTTAGCCTTTTTGCATGAAAACATGGTCCAAAATCATGGGTTTTCGTTCAGCAGTGGAAGAAGGAGGCGCGCTCTACAATAGGCAAGGGTTTTCAAGTCTGCAAGTACGTTTTGAGCTGTTTTCCATGAACATTGTCCAAAATCATGTTTTAACCAAAATCCACAATGCGACCAGTTCAGCATATGAGAGGAGACACTGTTTGAGTGTAACAAACGTGAAACATTTCTTTTAGCCTTTTCGCATGAAAACAGGGTCCAAAATCATGGGTTTTCGTTCAGCAGTGGAAGTAGGAGGCGCGCTCTACAATAGGCAAGGGTTTTCAAGTCTGCAAGTACGTTTTAAGCTGAGTTCCATGAACATTGTCCAAAATCATGTTTTAACCAAAATCCACAATGCGACCAGTTCAGCATATGAGAGGAGACACTGTTTGAGTGTAACAAACGTGAAACATTTCTTTTAGCCTTTTTGCATGAAAACATGGTCCAAAATTATGGTTTTTGTTCAGCAGTGGAAGTAGGAGGCGCGCTCTACAATAGGCAAGGGTTTTCAAGTCTGCAAGTACGTTTTAAGCTGAGTTCCATGAACATTGTCCAAAATCATGTTTTAGGCCAAATCCACATTGCGACCAGATCAGCATATGACAGGAGACACTGTTTGAGTGTAACAAACGTGAAACAATTCTTTTAGCCTTTTCGCATGAAAACAGGGTCCAAAATCATGGGTTTTCGTTCAGCAGTGGAAGTAGGAGGCGCGCTCTACAATAGGCAAGGGTTTTCAAGTCTGCAAGTACGTTTTAAGCTGAGTTCCATGAACATTGTCCAAAATCATGTTTTATCCAAAATCCACAATGCGACCAGTTCAGCATATGAGAGGAGACACTGTTTGAGTGTAACAAACGTGAAACATTTCTTTTAGCCTTTTCGCATGAAAACAGGGTCCAAAATCATGGGTTTTCGTTCAGCACTGGAAGTAGGAGGCGCGCTCTACAATAGGCAAGGGTTTTCAAGTCTGCAAGTACGTTTTAAGCTGAGTTCCATGAACATTGTCCAAAATCATGTTTTAACCAAAATCCACAATGCGACCAGTTCAGCATATGAGAGGAGACACTGTTTGAGTGTAACAAACGTGAAACATTTCTTTTAGCCTTTTTTGCATGAAAACATGGTCCAAAATCATGGGTTTTCGTTCAGCAGTGGAAGTAGGAGGCGCGCTCTACAATAGGCAAGGGTTTTCAAGTCTGCAAGTACGTTTTAAGCTGAGTTCCATGAACATTGTCCAAAATCATGTTTTAACCAAAATCCACAATGCGACCAGTTCAGCATATGAGAGGAGACACTGTTTGAGTGTAACAAACGTGAAACATTTCTTTTAGCCTTTTTGCATGAAAACATGGTCCAAAATTATGGTTTTTGTTCAGCAGTGGAAGTAGGAGGCGCGCTCTACAATAGGCAAGGGTTTTCAAGTCTGCAAGTACGTTTTAAGCTGAGTTCCATGAACATTGTCCAAAATCATGTTTTAACCAAAATCCACAATGCGACCAGTTCAGCATATGAGAGGAGACACTGTTTGAGTGTAACAAACGTGAAACATTTCTTTTAGCCTTTTTGCATGAAAACATGGTCCAAAATCATGGGTTTTCGTTCAGCAGTGGAAGAAGGAGGCGCGCTCTACAATAGGCAAGGGTTTTCAAGTCTGCAAGTACGTTTTGAGCTGTTTTCCATGAACATTGTCCAAAATCATGTTTTAACCAAAATCCACAATGCGACCAGTTCAGCATATGAGAGGAGACACTGTTTGAGTGTAACAAACGTGAAACATTTCTTTTAGCCTTTTCGCATGAAAACAGGGTCCAAAATCATGGGTTTTCGTTCAGCAGTGGAAGTAGGAGGCGCGCTCTACAATAGGCAAGGGTTTTCAAGTCTGCAAGTACGTTTTAAGCTGAGTTCCATGAACATTGTCCAAAATCATGTTTTAACCAAAATCCACAATGCGACCAGTTCAGCATATGAGAGGAGACATTGTTTGAGTGTAACAAACGTGAAACATTTCTTTTAGCCTTTTTGCATGAAAACATGGTCCAAAATTATGGTTTTTGTTCAGCAGTGGAAGTAGGAGGCGCGCTCTACAATAGGCAAGGGTTTTCAAGTCTGCAAGTACGTTTTAAGCTGAGTTCCATGAACATTGTCCAAAATCATGTTTTAGGCCAAATCCACATTGCGACCAGATCAGCATATGACAGGAGACACTGTTTGAGTGTAACAAACGTGAAACAATTCTTTTAGCCTTTTCGCATGAAAACAGGGTCCAAAATCATGGGTTTTCGTTCAGCAGTGGAAGTAGGAGGCGCGCTCTACAATAGGCAAGGGTTTTCAAGTCTGCAAGTACGTTTTAAGCTGAGTTCCATGAACATTGTCCAAAATCATGTTTTATCCAAAATCCACAATGCGACCAGTTCAGCATATGAGAGGAGACACTGTTTGAGTGTAACAAACGTGAAACATTTCTTTTAGCCTTTTCGCATGAAAACAGGGTCCAAAATCATGGGTTTTCGTTCAGCACTGGAAGTAGGAGGCGCGCTCTACAATAGGCAAGGGTTTTCAAGTCTGCAAGTACGTTTTAAGCTGAGTTCCATGAACATTGTCCAAAATCATGTTTTAACCTAAATCCACAATGCGACCAGTTCAGCATATGAGAGGAGACACTGTTTGAGTGTAACAAACGCGAAACATTTCTTTTAGCCCTTTCGCATGAAAACAGGGTCCAAAATCATGGGTTTTCGTTCAGCAGTGGAAGTAGGAGGTGCGCTCTACAATAGGCAAGGGTTTTCAAGTCTGCAAGTACGTTTTAAGCTGAGTTCCATGAACATTGTCCAAAATCATGTTTTAACCAAAATCCACAATGCGACCAGTTCAGCATATGAAAGGAGACACTGTTTGAGTGTAACAAACGTGAAACATTTCTTTTAGCCTTTTCGAATGAAAAAAGGGTCCAAAATCATGGGTTTTCGTTCAGCAGTGGAAGTAGGAGGCGCGCTCTACAATAGGCAAGGGTTTTCAAGTCTGCAAGTACGTTTTAAGCTGAGTTCCATGAACATTGTCCAAAATCATGTTTTAACCAAAATCCACAATGCGACCAGTTCAGCATATGAGAGGAGACACTGTTTGAGTGTAACAAACGTGAAACATTTCTTTTAGCCTTTTTGCATGAAAACATGGTCCAAAATCATGGGTTATCGTTCAGCAGTGGAAGTAGGAGGCGCGCTCTACAATAGGCAAGGGTTTTCAAGTCTGCAAGTACGTTTTAAGCTGAGTTCCATGAACATTGTCCAAAATCATGTTTTAACCAAAATCCACAATGCGACCAGTTCAGCATATGAGAGGAGACACTGTTTGAGTGTAACAAACGTGAAACATTTCTTTTAGCCTTTTTGCATGAAAACATGGTCCAAAATCATGGGTTTTCGTTCAGCAGTGGAAGTAGGAGGCGCGCTCTACAATAGGCAAGGGTTTTCAAGTCTGCAAGTACGTTTTAAGCTGAGTTCCATGAACATTGTCCAAAATCATGTTTTAACCAAAATCCACAATGCGACCAGTTCAGCATATGAGAGGAGACACTGTTTGAGTGTAACAAACGTGAAACATTTCTTTTAGCCTTTTTGCATGAAAACATGGTCCAAAATTATGGTTTTTGTTCAGCAGTGGAAGTAGGAGGCGCGCTCTACAATAGGCAAGGGTTTTCAAGTCTGCAAGTACGTTTTAAGCTGAGTTCCATGAACATTGTCCAAAATCATGTTTTAACCAAAATCCACAATGCGACCAGTTCAGCATATGAGAGGAGACACTGTTTGTAACAAACGTGAAACATTTCTTTTAGCCTTTTTGCATGAAAACATGGTCCAAAATCATGGGTTTTCGTTCAGCAGTGGAAGAAGGAGGCGCGCTCTACAATAGGCAAGGGTTTTCAAGTCTGCAAGTACGTTTTGAGCTGTTTTCCATGAACATTGTCCAAAATCATGTTTTAACCAAAATCCACAATGCGACCAGTTCAGCATATGAGAGGAGACACTGTTTGAGTGTAACAAACGTGAAACATTTCTTTTAGCCTTTTCGCATGAAAACAGGGTCCAAAATCATGGGTTTTCGTTCAGCAGTGGAAGTAGGAGGCGCGCTCTACAATAGGCAAGGGTTTTCAAGTCTGCAAGTACGTTTTAAGCTGAGTTCCATGAACATTGTCCAAAATCATGTTTTATCCAAAATCCACAATGCGACCAGTTCAGCATATGAGAGGAGACACTGTTTGAGTGTAACAAACGTGAAACATTTCTTTTAGCCTTTTCGCATGAAAACAGGGTCCAAAATCATGGGTTTTCGTTCAGCACTGGAAGTAGGAGGCGCGCTCTACAATAGGCAAGGGTTTTCAAGTCTGCAAGTACGTTTTAAGCTGAGTTCCATGAACATTGTCCAAAATCATGTTTTAACCTAAATCCACAATGCGACCAGTTCAGCATATGAGAGGAGACACTGTTTGAGTGTAACAAACGTGAAACATTTCTTTTAGCCCTTTCGCATGAAAACAGGGTCCAAAATCATGGGTTTTCGTTCAGCAGTGGAAGTAGGAGGTGCGCTCTACAATAGGCAAGGGTTTTCAAGTCTGCAAGTACGTTTTAAGCTGAGTTCCATGAACATTGTCCAAAATCATGTTTTATCCAAAATCCACAATGCGACCAGTTCAGCATATGAGAGGAGACACTGTTTGAGTGTAACAAACGTGAAACATTTCTTTTAGCCTTTTCGCATGAAAACAGGGTCCAAAATCATGGGTTTTCGTTCAGCACTGGAAGTAGGAGGCGAACTCTACAATAGGCAAGGGCTTTCAAGTCTGCAAGTACGTTTTAAGCTGAGTTCCATGAACATTGTTCAAAATCATGTTTTAACCAAAATCCACAATGCGACCAGTTCAGCATATGAGAGGAGACACTGTTTGAGTGTAACAAACGTGAAACATTTCTTTTAGCCTTTTCGAATGAAAAAAGGGTCCAAAATCATGGGTTTTCGTTCAGCAGTGGAAGTAGGAGGTGCGCTCTACAATAGGCAAGGGTTTTCAAGTCTGCAAGTACGTTTTAAGCTGAGTTTCATGAACATTGTCCAAAATCATGTTTTAGGCCAAATCCACATTGCGACCAGATCAGCATATGACAGGAGACACTGTTTGAGTGTAACAAACGTGAAACATTTCTTTTAGCCTTTTTGCATGAAAACATGGTCCAAAATTATGGTTTTTGTTCAGCAGTGGAAGTAGGAGGCGCGCTCTACAATAGGCAAGGGTTTTCAAGTCTGCAAGTACGTTTTAAGCTGAGTTCCATGAACATTGTCCAAAATCATGTTTTAGGCCAAATCCACATTGCGACCAGATCAGCATATGACAGGAGACACTGTTTGAGTGTAACAAACGTGAAACAATTCTTTTAGCCTTTTCGCATGAAAACAGGGTCCAAAATCATGGGTTTTCGTTCAGCAGTGGAAGTAGGAGGCGCGCTCTACAATAGGCAAGGGTTTTCAAGTCTGCAAGTACGTTTTAAGCTGAGTTCCATGAACATTGTCCAAAATCATGTTTTATCCAAAATCCACAATGCGACCAGTTCAGCATATGAGAGGAGACACTGTTTGAGTGTAACAAACGTGAAACATTTCTTTTAGCCTTTTCGCATGAAAACAGGGTCCAAAATCATGGGTTTTCGTTCAGCACTGGAAGTAGGAGGCGCGCTCTACAATAGGCAAGGGTTTTCAAGTCTGCAAGTACGTTTTAAGCTGAGTTCCATGAACATTGTCCAAAATCATGTTTTAACCTAAATCCACAATGCGACCAGTTCAGCATATGAGAGGAGACACTGTTTGAGTGTAACAAACGTGAAACATTTCTTTTAGCCCTTTCGCATGAAAACAGGGTCCAAAATCATGGGTTTTCGTTCAGCAGTGGAAGTAGGAGGTGCGCTCTACAATAGGCAAGGGTTTTCAAGTCTGCAAGTACGTTTTAAGCTGAGTTCCATGAACATTGTCCAAAATCATGTTTTATCCAAAATCCACAATGCGACCAGTTCAGCATATGAGAGGAGACACTGTTTGAGTGTAACAAACGTGAAACATTTCTTTTAGCCTTTTCGCATGAAAACAGGGTCCAAAATCATGGGTTTTCGTTCAGCACTGGAAGTAGGAGGCGAACTCTACAATAGGCAAGGGCTTTCAAGTCTTCAAGTACGTTTTAAGCTGAGTTCCATGAACATTGTCCAAAATCATGTTTTAACCAAAATCCACAATGCGACCAGTTCAGCATATGAGAGGAGACACTGTTTGAGTGTAACAAACGTGAAACATTTCTTTTAGCCTTTTCGAATGAAAAAAGGGTCCAAAATCATGGGTTTTCGTTCAGCAGTGGAAGTAGGAGGTGCGCTCTACAATAGGCAAGGGTTTTCAAGTCTGCAAGTACGTTTTAAGCTGAGTTCCATGAACATTGTCCAAAATCATGTTTTAGGCCAAATCCACATTGCGACCAGATCAGCATATGACAGGAGACACTGTTTGAGTGTAACAAACGTGAAACAATTCTTTTAGCCTTTTCGCATGAAAACAGGGTCCAAAATCATGGGTTTTCGTTCAGCAGTGGAAGTAGGAGGCGCGCTCTACAATAGGCAAGGGTTTTCAAGTCTGCAAGTACGTTTTAAGCTGAGTTCCATGAACATTGTCCAAAATCATGTTTTATCCAAAATCCACAATGCGACCAGTTCAGCATATGAGAGGAGACACTGTTTGAGTGTAACAAACGTGAAACATTTCTTTTAGCCTTTTCGCATGAAAACAGGGTCCAAAATCATGGGTTTTCGTTCAGCACTGGAAGTAGGAGGCGAACTCTACAATAGGCAAGGGCTTTCAAGTCTGCAAGTACGTTTTAAGCTGAGTTCCATGAACATTGTTCAAAATCATGTTTTAACCAAAATCCACAATGCGACCAGTTCAGCATATGAGAGGAGACACTGTTTGAGTGTAACAAACGTGAAACATTTCTTTTAGCCTTTTCGAATGAAAAAAGGGTCCAAAATCATGGGTTTTCGTTCAGCAGTGGAAGTAGGAGGTGCGCTCTACAATAGGCAAGGGTTTTCAAGTCTGCAAGTACGTTTTAAGCTGAGTTTCATGAACATTGTCCAAAATCATGTTTTAGGCCAAATCCACATTGCGACCAGATCAGCATATGACAGGAGACACTGTTTGAGTGTAACAAACGTGAAACATTTCTTTTAGCCTTTTTGCATGAAAACATGGTCCAAAATTATGGTTTTTGTTCAGCAGTGGAAGTAGGAGGCGCGCTCTACAATAGGCAAGGGTTTTCAAGTCTGCAAGTACGTTTTAAGCTGAGTTCCATGAACATTGTCCAAAATCATGTTTTAGGCCAAATCCACATTGCGACCAGATCAGCATATGACAGGAGACACTGTTTGAGTGTAACAAACGTGAAACAATTCTTTTAGCCTTTTCGCATGAAAACAGGGTCCAAAATCATGGGTTTTCGTTCAGCAGTGGAAGTAGGAGGCGCGCTCTACAATAGGCAAGGGTTTTCAAGTCTGCAAGTACGTTTTAAGCTGAGTTCCATGAACATTGTCCAAAATCATGTTTTATCCAAAATCCACAATGCGACCAGTTCAGCATATGAGAGGAGACACTGTTTGAGTGTAACAAACGTGAAACATTTCTTTTAGCCTTTTCGCATGAAAACAGGGTCCAAAATCATGGGTTTTCGTTCAGCACTGGAAGTAGGAGGCGCGCTCTACAATAGGCAAGGGTTTTCAAGTCTGCAAGTACGTTTTAAGCTGAGTTCCATGAACATTGTCCAAAATCATGTTTTAACCTAAATCCACAATGCGACCAGTTCAGCATATGAGAGGAGACACTGTTTGAGTGTAACAAACGTGAAACATTTCTTTTAGCCCTTTCGCATGAAAACAGGGTCCAAAATCATGGGTTTTCGTTCAGCAGTGGAAGTAGGAGGTGCGCTCTACAATAGGCAAGGGTTTTCAAGTCTGCAAGTACGTTTTAAGCTGAGTTCCATGAACATTGTCCAAAATCATGTTTTATCCAAAATCCACAATGCGACCAGTTCAGCATATGAGAGGAGACACTGTTTGAGTGTAACAAACGTGAAACATTTCTTTTAGCCTTTTCGCATGAAAACAGGGTCCAAAATCATGGGTTTTCGTTCAGCACTGGAAGTAGGAGGCGAACTCTACAATAGGCAAGGGCTTTCAAGTCTTCAAGTACGTTTTAAGCTGAGTTCCATGAACATTGTCCAAAATCATGTTTTAACCAAAATCCACAATGCGACCAGTTCAGCATATGAGAGGAGACACTGTTTGAGTGTAACAAACGTGAAACATTTCTTTTAGCCTTTTCGAATGAAAAAAGGGTCCAAAATCATGGGTTTTCGTTCAGCAGTGGAAGTAGGAGGTGCGCTCTACAATAGGCAAGGGTTTTCAAGTCTGCAAGTACGTTTTAAGCTGAGTTCCATGAACATTGTCCAAAATCATGTTTTAGGCCAAATCCACATTGCGACCAGATCAGCATATGACAGGAGACACTGTTTGAGTGTAACAAACGTGAAACAATTCTTTTAGCCTTTTCGCATGAAAACAGGGTCCAAAATCATGGGTTTTCGTTCAGCAGTGGAAGTAGGAGGCGCGCTCTACAATAGGCAAGGGTTTTCAAGTCTGCAAGTACGTTTTAAGCTGAGTTCCATGAACATTGTCCAAAATCATGTTTTATCCAAAATCCACAATGCGACCAGTTCAGCATATGAGAGGAGACACTGTTTGAGTGTAACAAACGTGAAACATTTCTTTTAGCCTTTTCGCATGAAAACAGGGTCCAAAATCATGGGTTTTCGTTCAGCACTGGAAGTAGGAGGCGCGCTCTACAATAGGCAAGGGTTTTCAAGTCTGCAAGTACGTTTTAAGCTGAGTTCCATGAACATTGTCCAAAATCATGTTTTATCCAAAATCCACAATGCGACCAGTTCAGCATATGAGAGGAGACACTGTTTGAGTGTAACAAACGTGAAACATTTCTTTTAGCCTTTTCGCATGAAAACAGGGTCCAAAATCATGGGTTTTCGTTCAGCACTGGAAGTAGGAGGCGCGCTCTACAATAGGCAAGGGTTTTCAAGTCTGCAAGTACGTTTTAAGCTGAGTTCCATGAACATTGTCCAAAATCATGTTTTAACCTAAATCCACAATGCGACCAGTTCAGCATATGAGAGGAGACACTGTTTGAGTGTAACAAACGTGAAACATTTCTTTTAGCCCTTTCGCATGAAAACAGGGTCCAAAATCATGGGTTTTCGTTCAGCAGTGGAAGTAGGAGGTGCGCTCTACAATAGGCAAGGGTTTTCAAGTCTGCAAGTACGTTTTAAGCTGAGTTCCATGAACATTGTCCAAAATCATGTTTTATCCAAAATCCACAATGCGACCAGTTCAGCATATGAGAGGAGACACTGTTTGAGTGTAACAAACGTGAAACATTTCTTTTAGCCTTTTCGCATGAAAACAGGGTCCAAAATCATGGGTTTTCGTTCAGCACTGGAAGTAGGAGGCGAACTCTACAATAGGCAAGGGCTTTCAAGTCTGCAAGTACGTTTTAAGCTGAGTTCCATGAACATTGTCCAAAATCATGTTTTAACCAAAATCCACAATGCGACCAGTTCAGCATATGAGAGGAGACACTGTTTGAGTGTAACAAACGTGAAACAATTCTTTTAGCCTTTTCGCATGAAAACAGGGTCCAAAATCATGGGTTTTCGTTCAGCAGTGGAAGTAGGAGGCGCGCTCTACAATAGGCAAGGGTTTTCAAGTCTGCAAGTACGTTTTAAGCTGAGTTCCATGAACATTGTCCAAAATCATGTTTTATCCAAAATCCACAATGCGACCAGTTCAGCATATGAGAGGAGACACTGTTTGAGTGTAACAAACGTGAAACATTTCTTTTAGCCTTTTCGCATGAAAACAGGGTCCAAAATCATGGGTTTTCGTTCAGCACTGGAAGTAGGAGGCGCGCTCTACAATAGGCAAGGGTTTTCAAGTCTGCAAGTACGTTTTAAGCTGAGTTCCATGAACATTGTCCAAAATCATGTTTTAACCTAAATCCACAATGCGACCAGTTCAGCATATGAGAGGAGACACTGTTTGAGTGTAACAAACGTGAAACATTTCTTTTAGCCCTTTCGCATGAAAACAGGGTCCAAAATCATGGGTTTTCGTTCAGCAGTGGAAGTAGGAGGTGCGCTCTACAATAGGCAAGGGTTTTCAAGTCTGCAAGTACGTTTTAAGCTGAGTTCCATGAACATTGTCCAAAATCATGTTTTATCCAAAATCCACAATGCGACCAGTTCAGCATATGAGAGGAGACACTGTTTGAGTGTAACAAACGTGAAACATTTCTTTTAGCCTTTTCGCATGAAAACAGGGTCCAAAATCATGGGTTTTCGTTCAGCACTGGAAGTAGGAGGCGAACTCTACAATAGGCAAGGGCTTTCAAGTCTGCAAGTACGTTTTAAGCTGAGTTCCATGAACATTGTCCAAAATCATGTTTTAACCAAAATCCACAATGCGACCAGTTCAGCATATGAGAGGAGACACTGTTTGAGTGTAACAAACGTGAAACATTTCTTTTAGCCTTTTCGAATGAAAAAAGGGTCCAAAATCATGGGTTTTCGTTCAGCAGTGGAAGTAGGAGGTGCGCTCTACAATAGGCAAGGGTTTTCAAGTCTGCAAGTACGTTTTAAGCTGAGTTCCATGAACATTGTCCAAAATCATGTTTTAGGCCAAATCCACATTGCGACCAGATCAGCATATGACAGGAGACACTGTTTGAGTGTAACAAACGTGAAACAATTCTTTTAGCCTTTTCGCATGAAAACAGGGTCCAAAATCATGGGTTTTCGTTCAGCAGTGGAAGTAGGAGGCGCGCTCTACAATAGGCAAGGGTTTTCAAGTCTGCAAGTACGTTTTAAGCTGAGTTCCATGAACATTGTCCAAAATCATGTTTTATCCAAAATCCACAATGCGACCAGTTCAGCATATGAGAGGAGACACTGTTTGAGTGTAACAAACGTGAAACATTTCTTTTAGCCTTTTCGCATGAAAACAGGGTCCAAAATCATGGGTTTTCGTTCAGCACTGGAAGTAGGAGGCGCGCTCTACAATAGGCAAGGGTTTTCAAGTCTGCAAGTACGTTTTAAGCTGAGTTCCATGAACATTGTCCAAAATCATGTTTTATCCAAAATCCACAATGCGACCAGTTCAGCATATGAGAGGAGACACTGTTTGAGTGTAACAAACGTGAAACATTTCTTTTAGCCTTTTCGCACTAAAACAGGGTCCAAAATCATGGGTTTTCGTTCAGCACTGGAAGTAGGAGGCGCGCTCTACAATAGGCAAGGGTTTTCAAGTCTGCAAGTACGTTTTAAGCTGAGTTCCATGAACATTGTCCAAAATCATGTTTTAACCTAAATCCACAATGCGACCAGTTCAGCATATGAGAGGAGACACTGTTTGAGTGTAACAAACGTGAAACATTTCTTTTAGCCCTTTCGCATGAAAACAGGGTCCAAAATCATGGGTTTTCGTTCAGCAGTGGAAGTAGGAGGTGCGCTCTACAATAGGCAAGGGTTTTCAAGTCTGCAAGTACGTTTTAAGCTGAGTTCCATGAACATTGTCCAAAATCATGTTTTAGGCCAAATCCACATTGCGACCAGATCAGCATATGACAGGAGACACTGTTTGAGTGTAACAAACGTGAAACAATTCTTTTAGCCTTTTCGCATGAAAACAGGGTCCAAAATCATGGGTTTACGTTCAGCAGTGGAAGTAGGAGGCGCGCTCTACAATAGGCAAGGGTTTTCAAGTCTGCAAGTACGTTTTAAGCTGAGTTCCATGAACATTGTCCAAAATCATGTTTTATCCAAAATCCACAATGCGACCAGTTCAGCATATGAGAGGAGACACTGTTTGAGTGTAACAAACGTGAAACATTTCTTTTAGCCTTTTCGCATGAAAACAGGGTCCAAAATCATGGGTTTTCGTTCAGCACTGGAAGTAGGAGGCGCGCTCTACAATAGGCAAGGGTTTTCAAGTCTGCAAGTACGTTTTAAGCTGAGTTCCATGAACATTGTCCAAAATCATGTTTTATCCAAAATCCACAATGCGACCAGTTCAGCATATGAGAGGAGACACTGTTTGAGTGTAACAAACGTGAAACATTTCTTTTAGCCTTTTCGCACTAAAACAGGGTCCAAAATCATGGGTTTTCGTTCAGCACTGGAAGTAGGAGGCGCGCTCTACAATAGGCAAGGGTTTTCAAGTCTGCAAGTACGTTTTAAGCTGAGTTCCATGAACATTGTCCAAAATCATGTTTTAACCTAAATCCACAATGCGACCAGTTCAGCATATGAGAGGAGACACTGTTTGAGTGTAACAAACGTGAAACATTTCTTTTAGCCCTTTCGCATGAAAACAGGGTCCAAAATCATGGGTTTTCGTTCAGCAGTGGAAGTAGGAGGTGCGCTCTACAATAGGCAAGGGTTTTCAAGTCTGCAAGTACGTTTTAAGCTGAGTTCCATGAACATTGTCCAAAATCATGTTTTATCCAAAATCCACAATGCGACCAGTTCAGCATATGAGAGGAGACACTGTTTGAGTGTAACAAACGTGAAACATTTCTTTTAGCCTTTTCGCATGAAAACAGGGTCCAAAATCATGGGTTTTCGTTCAGCACTGGAAGTAGGAGGCGAACTCTACAATAGGCAAGGGCTTTCAAGTCTGCAAGTACGTTTTAAGCTGAGTTCCATGAACATTGTCCAAAATCATGTTTTAACCAAAATCCACAATGCGACCAGTTCAGCATATGAGAGGAGACACTGTTTGAGTGTAACAAACGTGAAACATTTCTTTTAGCCTTTTCGAATGAAAAAAGGGTCCAAAATCATGGGTTTTCGTTCAGCAGTGGAAGTAGGAGGTGCGCTCTACAATAGGCAAGGGTTTTCAAGTCTGCAAGTACGTTTTAAGCTGAGTTCCATGAACATTGTCCAAAATCATGTTTTAGGCCAAATCCACATTGCGACCAGATCAGCATATGACAGGAGACACTGTTTGAGTGTAACAAACGTGAAACAATTCTTTTAGCCTTTTCGCATGAAAACAGGGTCCAAAATCATGGGTTTTCGTTCAGCAGTGAAAGTAGGAGGCGCGCTCTACAATAGGCAAGGGTTTTCAAGTCTGCAAGTACGTTTTAAGCTGAGTTCCATGAACATTGTCCAAAATCATGTTTTATCCAAAATCCACAATGCGACCAGTTCAGCATATGAGAGGAGACTCTGTTTGAGTGTAACAAACGTGAAACATTTCTTTTAGCCTTTTCGCATGAAAACAGGGTCCAAAATCATGGGTTTTCGTTCAGCAGTGGAAGTAGGAGGCGCGCTCTACAATAGGCAAGGGTTTTCAAGTCTGCAAGTACGTTTTAAGCTGAGTTCCATGAACATTGTCCAAAATCATGTTTTATCCAAAATCCACAATGCGACCAGTTCAGCATATGAGAGGAGACACTGTTTGAGTGTAACAAACGTGAAACATTTCTTTTAGCCTTTTCGCATGAAAACAGGGTCCAAAATCATGGGTTTTCGTTCAGCAGTGGAAGTAGGAGGCGCGCTCTACAATAGGCAAGGGTTTTCAAGTCTGCAAGTACGTTTTAAGCTGAGTTCCATGAACATTGTCCAAAATCATGTTTTAACCAAAATCCACAATGCGACCAGTTCAGCATATGAGAGGAGACACTGTTTGAGTGTAACAAACGTGAAACATTTCTTTTAGCCTTTTTGCATGAAAACATGGTCCAAAATTATGGTTTTTGTTCAGCAGTGGAAGTAGGAGGCGCGCTCTACAATAGGCAAGGGTTTTCAAGTCTGCAAGTACGTTTTAAGCTGAGTTCCATGAACATTGTCCAAAATCATGTTTTATCCAAAATCCACAATGCGACCAGTTCAGCATATGAGAGGAGACACTGTTTGAGTGTAACAAACGTGAAACATTTCTTTTAGCCTTTTCGCATGAAAACAGGGTCCAAAATCATGGGTTTTCGTTCAGCACTGGAAGTAGGAGGCGCGCTCTACAATAGGCAAGGGTTTTCAAGTCTGCAAGTACGTTTTAAGCTGAGTTCCATGAACATTGTCCAAAATCATGTTTTAACCTAAATCCACAATGCGACCAGTTCAGCATATGAGAGGAGACACTGTTTGAGTGTAACAAACGTGAAACATTTCTTTTAGCCCTTTCGCATGAAAACAGGGTCCAAAATCATGGGTTTTCGTTCAGCAGTGGAAGTAGGAGGTGCGCTCTACAATAGGCAAGGGTTTTCAAGTCTGCAAGTACGTTTTAAGCTGAGTTCCATGAACATTGTCCAAAATCATGTTTTATCCAAAATCCACAATGCGACCAGTTCAGCATATGAGAGGAGACACTGTTTGAGTGTAACAAACGTGAAACATTTCTTTTAGCCTTTTCGCATGAAAACAGGGTCCAAAATCATGGGTTTTCGTTCAGCACTGGAAGTAGGAGGCGAACTCTACAATAGGCAAGGGCTTTCAAGTCTGCAAGTACGTTTTAAGCTGAGTTCCATGAACATTGTCCAAAATCATGTTTTAACCAAAATCCACAATGCGACCAGTTCAGCATATGAGAGGAGACACTGTTTGAGTGTAACAAACGTGAAACATTTCTTTTAGCCTTTTCGAATGAAAAAAGGGTCCAAAATCATGGGTTTTCGGTCAGCAGTGGAAGTAGGAGGTGCGCTCTACAATAGGCAAGGGTTTTCAAGTCTGCAAGTACGTTTTAAGCTGAGTTCCATGAACATTGTCCAAAATCATGTTTTATCCAAAATCCACAATGCGACCAGTTCAGCATATGAGAGGAGACTCTGTTTGAGTGTAACAAACGTGAAACATTTCTTTTAGCCTTTTCGCATGAAAACAGGGTCCAAAATCATGGGTTTTCGTTCAGCAGTGGAAGTAGGAGGCGCGCTCTACAATAGGCAAGGGTTTTCAAGTCTGCAAGTACGTTTTAAGCTGAGTTCCATGAACATTGTCCAAAATCATGTTTTATCCAAAATCCACAATGCGACCAGTTCAGCATATGAGAGGAGACACTGTTTGAGTGTAACAAACGTGAAACATTTCTTTTAGCCTTTTCGCATGAAAACAGGGTCCAAAATCATGGGTTTTCGTTCAGCAGTGGAAGTAGGAGGCGCGCTCTACAATAGGCAAGGGTTTTCAAGTCTGCAAGTACGTTTTAAGCTGAGTTCCATGAACATTGTCCAAAATCATGTTTTAACCAAAATCCACAATGCGACCAGTTCAGCATATGAGAGGAGACACTGTTTGAGTGTAACAAACGTGAAACATTTCTTTTAGCCTTTTTGCATGAAAACATGGTCCAAAATTATGGTTTTTGTTCAGCAGTGGAAGTAGGAGGCGCGCTCTACAATAGGCAAGGGTTTTCAAGTCTGCAAGTACGTTTTAAGCTGAGTTCCATGAACATTGTCCAAAATCATGTTTTAGGCCAAATCCACATTGCGACCAGATCAGCATATGACAGGAGACACTGTTTGAGTGTAACAAACGTGAAACAATTCTTTTAGCCTTTTCGCATGAAAACAGGGTCCAAAATCATGGGTTTTCGTTCAGCAGTGGAAGTAGGAGGCGCGCTCTACAATAGGCAAGGGTTTTCAAGTCTGCAAGTACGTTTTAAGCTGAGTTCCATGAACATTGTCCAAAATCATGTTTTATCCAAAATCCACAATGCGACCAGTTCAGCATATGAGAGGAGACACTGTTTGAGTGTAACAAACGTGAAACATTTCTTTTAGCCTTTTTGCATGAAAACAGGGTCCAAAATCATGGGTTTTCGTTCAGCACTGGAAGTAGGAGGCGCGCTCTACAATAGGCAAGGGTTTTCAAGTCTGCAAGTACGTTTTAAGCTGAGTTCCATGAACATTGTCCAAAATCATGTTTTATCCAAAATCCACAATGCGACCAGTTCAGCATATGAGAGGAGACACTGTTTGAGTGTAACAAACGTGAAACATTTCTTTTAGCCTTTTCGCATGAAAACAGGGTCCAAAATCATGGGTTTTCGTTCAGCACTGGAAGTAGGAGGCGAACTCTACAATAGGCAAGGGCTTTCAAGTCTGCAAGTACGTTTTAAGCTGAGTTCCATGAACATTGTCCAAAATCATGTTTTAACCAAAATCCACAATGCGACCAGTTCAGCATATGAGAGGAGACACTGTTTGAGTGTAACAAACGTGAAACATTTCTTTTAGCCTTTTCGAATGAAAAAAGGGTCCAAAATCATGGGTTTTCGTTCAGCAGTGGAAGTAGGAGGTGCGCTCTACAATAGGCAAGGGTTTTCAAGTCTGCAAGTACGTTTTAAGCTGAGTTCCATGAACATTGTCCAAAATCATGTTTTATCCAAAATCCACAATGCGACCAGTTCAGCATATGAGAGGAGACACTGTTTGAGTGTAACAAACGTGAAACATTTCTTTTAGCCTTTTCGCATGAAAACAGGGTCCAAAATCATGGGTTTTCGTTCAGCACTGGAAGTAGGAGGCGAACTCTACAATAGGCAAGGGCTTTCAAGTCTGCAAGTACGTTTTAAGCTGAGTTCCATGAACATTGTCCAAAATCATGTTTTAACCAAAATCCACAATGCGACCAGTTCAGCATATGAGAGGAGACACTGTTTGAGTGTAACAAACGTGAAACATTTCTTTTAGCCTTTTCGAATGAAAAAAGGGTCCAAAATCATGGGTTTTCGTTCAGCAGTGGAAGTAGGAGGTGCGCTCTACAATAGGCAAGGGTTTTCAAGTCTGCAAGTACGTTTTAAGCTGAGTTCCATGAACATTGTCCAAAATCATGTTTTAGGCCAAATCCACATTGCGACCAGATCAGCATATGAGAGGAGACTCTGTTTGAGTGTAACAAACGTGAAACATTTCTTTTAGCCTTTTCGCATGAAAACAGGGTCCAAAATCATGGGTTTTCGTTCAGCAGTGGAAGTAGGAGGCGCGCTCTACAATAGGCAAGGGTTTTCAAGTCTGCAAGTACGTTTTAAGCTGAGTTCCATGAACATTGTCCAAAATCATGTTTTATCCAAAATCCACAATGCGACCAGTTCAGCATATGAGAGGAGACACTGTTTGAGTGTAACAAACGTGAAACATTTCTTTTAGCCTTTTCGCATGAAAACAGGGTCCAAAATCATGGGTTTTCGTTCAGCAGTGGAAGTAGGAGGCGCGCTCTACAATAGGCAAGGGTTTTCAAGTCTGCAAGTACGTTTTAAGCTGAGTTCCATGAACATTGTCCAAAATCATGTTTTAACCAAAATCCACAATGCGACCAGTTCAGCATATGAGAGGAGACACTGTTTGAGTGTAACAAACGTGAAACATTTCTTTTAGCCTTTTTGCATGAAAACATGGTTTAAAATTATGGTTTTTGTTCAGCAGTGGAATTAGGAGGCGCGCTCTACAATAGGCAAGGGTTTTCAAGTCTGCAAGTACGTTTTAAGCTGAGTTCCATGAACATTGTCCAAAATCATGTTTTAGGCCAAATCCACATTGCGACCAGATCAGCATATGAGAGGAGACACTGTTTGAGTGTAACAAACGTGAAACATTTCTTTTAGCCTTTTCGCATGAAAACAGGGTCCAAAATCATGGGTTTTCGTTCAGCACTGGAAGTAGGAGGCGAACTCTACAATAGGCAAGGGCTTTCAAGTCTGCAAGTACGTTTTAAGCTGAGTTCCATGAACATTGTCCAAAATCATGTTTTAACCAAAATCCACAATGCGACCAGTTCAGCATATGAGAGGAGACACTGTTTGAGTGTAACAAACGTGAAACATTTCTTTTAGCCTTTTCGAAAGAAAAAAGGGTCCAAAATCATGGGTTTTCGTTCAGCAGTGGAAGTAGGAGGTGCGCTCTACAATAGGCAAGGGTTTTCAAGTCTGCAAGTACGTTTTAAGCTGAGTTCCATGAACATTGTCCAAAATCATGTTTTAGGCCAAATCCACATTGCGACCAGATCAGCATATGACAGGAGACACTGTTTGAGTGTAACAAACGTGAAACAATTCTTTTAGCCTTTTCGCATGAAAACAGGGTCCAAAATCATGGGTTTTCGTTCAGCAGTGGAAGTAGGAGGCGCGCTCTACAATAGGCAAGGGTTTTCAAGTCTGCAAGTACGTTTTAAGCTGAGTTCCATGAACATTGTCCAAAATCATGTTTTATCCAAAATCCACAATGCGACCAGTTCAGCATATGAGAGGAGACTCTGTTTGAGTGTAACAAACGTGAAACATTTCTTTTAGCCTTTTCGCATGAAAACAGGGTCCAAAATCATGGGTTTTCGTTCAGCAGTGGAAGTAGGAGGCGCGCTCTACAATAGGCAAGGGTTTTCAAGTCTGCAAGTACGTTTTAAGCTGAGTTCCATGAACATTGTCCAAAATCATGTTTTATCCAAAATCCACAATGCGACCAGTTCAGCATATGAGAGGAGACACTGTTTGAGTGTAACAAACGGGAAACATTTCTTTTAGCCTTTTCGCATGAAAACAGGGTCCAAAATCATGGGTTTTCGTTCAGCACTGGAAGTAGGAGGCGAACTCTACAATAGGCAAGGGCTTTCAAGTCTGCAAGTACGTTTTAAGCTGAGTTCCATGAACATTGTCCAAAATCATGTTTTAACCAAAATCCACAATGCGACCAGTTCAGCATATGAGAGGAGACACTGTTTGAGTGTAACAAACGTGAAACATTTCTTTTAGCCTTTTCGAATGAAAAAAGGGTCCAAAATCATGGGTTTTCGTTCAGCAGTGGAAGTAGGAGGTGCGCTCTACAATAGGCAAGGGTTTTCAAGTCTGCAAGTACGTTTTAAGCTGAGTTCCATGAACATTGTCCAAAATCATGTTTTAGGCCAAATCCACATTGCGACCAGATCAGCATATGACAGGAGACACTGTTTGAGTGTAACAAACGTGAAACAATTCTTTTAGCCTTTTCGCATGAAAACAGGGTCCAAAATCATGGGTTTTCGTTCAGCAGTGGAAGTAGGAGGCGCGCTCTACAATAGGCAAGGGTTTTCAAGTCTGCAAGTACGTTTTAAGCTGAGTTCCATGAACATTGTCCAAAATCATGTTTTATCCAAAATCCACAATGCGACCAGTTCAGCATATGAGAGGAGACTCTGTTTGAGTGTAACAAACGTGAAACATTTCTTTTAGCCTTTTCGCATGAAAACAGGGTCCAAAATCATGGGTTTTCGTTCAGCAGTGGAAGTAGGAGGCGCGCTCTACAATAGGCAAGGGTTTTCAAGTCTGCAAGTACGTTTTAAGCTGAGTTCCATGAACATTGTCCAAAATCATGTTTTATCCAAAATCCACAATGCGACCAGTTCAGCATATGAGAGGAGACACTGTTTGAGTGTAACAAACGTGAAACATTTCTTTTAGCCTTTTCGCATGAAAACAGGGTCCAAAATCATGGGTTTTCGTTCAGCAGTGGAAGTAGGAGGCGCGCTCTACAATAGGCAAGGGTTTTCAAGTCTGCAAGTACGTTTTAAGCTGAGTTCCATGAACATTGTCCAAAATCATGTTTTAACCAAAATCCACAATGCGACCAGTTCAGCATATGAGAGGAGACACTGTTTGAGTGTAACAAACGTGAAACATTTCTTTTAGCCTTTTTGCATGAAAACATGGTCCAAAATTATGGTTTTTGTTCAGCAGTGGAAGTAGGAGGCGCGCTCTACAATAGGCAAGGGTTTTCAAGTCTGCAAGTACGTTTTAAGCTGAGTTCCATGAACATTGTCCAAAATCATGTTTTAGGCCAAATCCACATTGCGACCAGATCAGCATATGACAGGAGACACTGTTTGAGTGTAACAAACGTGAAACAATTCTTTTAGCCTTTTCGCATGAAAACAGGGTCCAAAATCATGGGTTTTCGTTCAGCAGTGGAAGTAGGAGGCGCGCTCTACAATAGGCAAGGGTTTTCAAGTCTGCAAGTACGTTTTAAGCTGAGTTCCATGAACATTGTCCAAAATCATGTTTTATCCAAAATCCACAATGCGACCAGTTCAGCATATGAGAGGAGACACTGTTTGAGTGTAACAAACGTGAAACATTTCTTTTAGCCTTTTCGCATGAAAACAGGGTCCAAAATCATGGGTTTTCGTTCAGCACTGGAAGTAGGAGGCGCGCTCTACAATAGGCAAGGGTTTTCAAGTCTGCAAGTACGTTTTAAGCTGAGTTCCATGAACATTGTCCAAAATCATGTTTTATCCAAAATCCACAATGCGACCAGTTCAGCATATGAGAGGAGACACTGTTTGAGTGTAACAAACGTGAAACATTTCTTTTAGCCTTTTCGCATGAAAACAGGGTCCAAAATCATGGGTTTTCGTTCAGCACTGGAAGTAGGAGGCGCGCTCTACAATAGGCAAGGGTTTTCAAGTCTGCAAGTACGTTTTAAGCTGAGTTCCATGAACATTGTCCAAAATCATGTTTTAACCTAAATCCACAATGCGACCAGTTCAGCATATGAGAGGAGACACTGTTTGAGTGTAACAAACGTGAAACATTTCTTTTAGCCCTTTCGCATGAAAACAGGGTCCAAAATCATGGGTTTTCGTTCAGCAGTGGAAGTAGGAGGTGCGCTCTACAATAGGCAAGGGTTTTCAAGTCTGCAAGTACGTTTTAAGCTGAGTTCCATGAACATTGTCCAAAATCATGTTTTATCCAAAATCCACAATGCGACCAGTTCAGCATATGAGAGGAGACACTGTTTGAGTGTAACAAACGTGAAACATTTCTTTTAGCCTTTTCGCATGAAAACAGGGTCCAAAATCATGGGTTTTCGTTCAGCACTGGAAGTAGGAGGCGAACTCTACAATAGGCAAGGGCTTTCAAGTCTGCAAGTACGTTTTAAGCTGAGTTCCATGAACATTGTCCAAAATCATGTTTTAACCAAAATCCACAATGCGACCAGTTCAGCATATGAGAGGAGACACTGTTTGAGTGTAACAAACGTGAAACATTTCTTTTAGCCTTTTCGAATGAAAAAAGGGTCCAAAATCATGGGTTTTCGTTCAGCAGTGGAAGTAGGAGGTGCGCTCTACAATAGGCAAGGGTTTTCAAGTCTGCAAGTACGTTTTAAGCTGAGTTCCATGAACATTGTCCAAAATCATGTTTTAGGCCAAATCCACATTGCGACCAGATCAGCATATGACAGGAGACACTGTTTGAGTGTAACAAACGTGAAACAATTCTTTTAGCCTTTTCGCATGAAAACAGGGTCCAAAATCATGGGTTTTCGTTCAGCAGTGGAAGTAGGAGGCGCGCTCTACAATAGGCAAGGGTTTTCAAGTCTGCAAGTACGTTTTAAGCTGAGTTCCATGAACATTGTCCAAAATCATGTTTTATCCAAAATCCACAATGCGACCAGTTCAGCATATGAGAGGAGACTCTGTTTGAGTGTAACAAACGTGAAACATTTCTTTTAGCCTTTTCGCATGAAAACAGGGTCCAAAATCATGGGTTTTCGTTCAGCAGTGGAAGTAGGAGGCGCGCTCTACAATAGGCAAGGGTTTTCAAGTCTGCAAGTACGTTTTAAGCTGAGTTCCATGAACATTGTCCAAAATCATGTTTTATCCAAAATCCACAATGCGACCAGTTCAGCATATGAGAGGAGACACTGTTTGAGTGTAACAAACGTGAAACATTTCTTTTAGCCTTTTCGCATGAAAACAGGGTCCAAAATCATGGGTTTTCGTTCAGCAGTGGAAGTAGGAGGCGCGCTCTACAATAGGCAAGGGTTTTCAAGTCTGCAAGTACGTTTTAAGCTGAGTTCCATGAACATTGTCCAAAATCATGTTTTAACCAAAATCCACAATGCGACCAGTTCAGCATATGAGAGGAGACACTGTTTGAGTGTAACAAACGTGAAACATTTCTTTTAGCCTTTTTGCATGAAAACATGGTCCAAAATTATGGTTTTTGTTCAGCAGTGGAAGTAGGAGGCGCGCTCTACAATAGGCAAGGGTTTTCAAGTCTGCAAGTACGTTTTAAGCTGAGTTCCATGAACATTGTCCAAAATCATGTTTTATCCAAAATCCACAATGCGACCAGTTCAGCATATGAGAGGAGACACTGTTTGAGTGTAACAAACGTGAAACATTTCTTTTAGCCTTTTCGCATGAAAACAGGGTCCAAAATCATGGGTTTTCGTTCAGCACTGGAAGTAGGAGGCGCGCTCTACAATAGGCAAGGGTTTTCAAGTCTGCAAGTACGTTTTAAGCTGAGTTCCATGAACATTGTCCAAAATCATGTTTTATCCAAAATCCACAATGCGACCAGTTCAGCATATGAGAGGAGACACTGTTTGAGTGTAACAAACGTGAAACATTTCTTTTAGCCTTTTCGCATGAAAACAGGGTCCAAAATCATGGGTTTTCGTTCAGCACTGGAAGTAGGAGGCGCGCTCTACAATAGGCAAGGGTTTTCAAGTCTGCAAGTACGTTTTAAGCTGAGTTCCATGAACATTGTCCAAAATCATGTTTTAACCTAAATCCACAATGCGACCAGTTCAGCATATGAGAGGAGACACTGTTTGAGTGTAACAAACGTGAAACATTTCTTTTAGCCCTTTCGCATGAAAACAGGGTCCAAAATCATGGGTTTTCGTTCAGCAGTGGAAGTAGGAGGTGCGCTCTACAATAGGCAAGGGTTTTCAAGTCTGCAAGTACGTTTTAAGCTGAGTTCCATGAACATTGTCCAAAATCATGTTTTATCCAAAATCCACAATGCGACCAGTTCAGCATATGAGAGGAGACACTGTTTGAGTGTAACAAACGTGAAACATTTCTTTTAGCCTTTTCGCATGAAAACAGGGTCCAAAATCATGGGTTTTCGTTCAGCACTGGAAGTAGGAGGCGAACTCTACAATAGGCAAGGGCTTTCAAGTCTGCAAGTACGTTTTAAGCTGAGTTCCATGAACATTGTCCAAAATCATGTTTTAACCAAAATCCACAATGCGACCAGTTCAGCATATGAGAGGAGACACTGTTTGAGTGTAACAAACGTGAAACATTTCTTTTAGCCTTTTCGAATGAAAAAAGGGTCCAAAATCATGGGTTTTCGTTCAGCAGTGGAAGTAGGAGGTGCGCTCTACAATAGGCAAGGGTTTTCAAGTCTGCAAGTACGTTTTAAGCTGAGTTCCATGAACATTGTCCAAAATCATGTTTTAGGCCAAATCCACATTGCGACCAGATCAGCATATGACAGGAGACACTGTTTGAGTGTAACAAACGTGAAACAATTATTTTAGCCTTTTCGCATGAAAACAGGGTCCAAAATCATGGGTTTTCGTTCAGCAGTGGAAGTAGGAGGCGCGCTCTACAATAGGCAAGGGTTTTCAAGTCTGCAAGTACGTTTTAAGCTGAGTTCCATGAACATTGTCCAAAATCATGTTTTATCCAAAATCCACAATGCGACCAGTTCAGCATATGAGAGGAGACTCTGTTTGAGTGTAACAAACGTGAAACATTTCTTTTAGCCTTTTCGCATGAAAACAGGGTCCAAAATCATGGGTTTTCGTTCAGCAGTGGAAGTAGGAGGCGCGCTCTACAATAGGCAAGGGTTTTCAAGTCTGCAAGTACGTTTTAAGCTGAGTTCCATGAACATTGTCCAAAATCATGTTTTATCCAAAATCCACAATGCGACCAGTTCAGCATATGAGAGGAGACACTGTTTGAGTGTAACAAACGTGAAACATTTCTTTTAGCCTTTTCGCATGAAAACAGGGTCCAAAATCATGGGTTTTCGTTCAGCAGTGGAAGTAGGAGGCGCGCTCTACAATAGGCAAGGGTTTTCAAGTCTGCAAGTACGTTTTAAGCTGAGTTCCATGAACATTGTCCAAAATCATGTTTTATCCAAAATCCACAATGCGACCAGTTCAGCATATGAGAGGAGACTCTGTTTGAGTGTAACAAACGTGAAACATTTCTTTTAGCCTTTTCGCATGAAAACAGGGTCCAAAATCATGGGTTTTCGTTCAGCAGTGGAAGTAGGAGGCGCGCTCTACAATAGGCAAGGGTTTTCAAGTCTGCAAGTACGTTTTAAGCTGAGTTCCATGAACATTGTCCAAAATCATGTTTTATCCAAAATCCACAATGCGACCAGTTCAGCATATGAGAGGAGACACTGTTTGAGTGTAACAAACGTGAAACATTTCTTTTAGCCTTTTCGCATGAAAACAGGGTCCAAAATCATGGGTTTTCGTTCAGCAGTGGAAGTAGGAGGCGCGCTCTACAATAGGCAAGGGTTTTCAAGTCTGCAAGTACGTTTTAAGCTGAGTTCCATGAACATTGTCCAAAATCATGTTTTATCCAAAATCCACAATGCGACCAGTTCAGCATATGAGAGGAGACACTGTTTGAGTGTAACAAACGTGAAACATTTCTTTTAGCCTTTTCGCATGAAAACAGGGTCCAAAATCATGGGTTTTCGTTCAGCAGTGGAAGTAGGAGGCGCGCTCTACAATAGGCAAGGGTTTTCAAGTCTGCAAGTACGTTTTAAGCTGAGTTCCATGAACATTGTCCAAAATCATGTTTTAACCAAAATCCACAATGCGACCAGTTCAGCATATGAGAGGAGACACTGTTTGAGTGTAACAAACGTGAAACATTTCTTTTAGCCTTTTTGCATGAAAACATGGTCCAAAATTATGGTTTTTGTTCAGCAGTGGAAGTAGGAGGCGCGCTCTACAATAGGCAAGGGTTTTCAAGTCTGCAAGTACGTTTTAAGCTGAGTTCCATGAACATTGTCCAAAATCATGTTTTATCCAAAATCCACAATGCGACCAGTTCAGCATATGAGAGGAGACACTGTTTGAGTGTAACAAACGTGAAACATTTCTTTTAGCCTTTTCGCATGAAAACAGGGTCCAAAATCATGGGTTTTCGTTCAGCACTGGAAGTAGGAGGCGCGCTCTACAATAGGCAAGGGTTTTCAAGTCTGCAAGTACGTTTTAAGCTGAGTTCCATGAACATTGTCCAAAATCATGTTTTATCCAAAATCCACAATGCGACCAGTTCAGCATATGAGAGGAGACACTGTTTGAGTGTAACAAACGTGAAACATTTCTTTTAGCCTTTTCGCATGAAAACAGGGTCCAAAATCATGGGTTTTCGTTCAGCACTGGAAGTAGGAGGTGCGCTCTACAATAGGCAAGGGTTTTCAAGTCTGCAAGTACGTTTTAAGCTGAGTTCCATGAACATTGTCCAAAATCATGTTTTATCCAAAATCCACAATGCGACCAGTTCAGCATATGAGAGGAGACACTGTTTGAGTGTAACAAACGTGAAACATTTCTTTTAGCCTTTTCGCATGAAAACAGGGTCCAAAATCATGGGTTTTCGTTCAGCACTGGAAGTAGGAGGCGAACTCTACAATAGGCAAGGGCTTTCAAGTCTGCAAGTACGTTTTAAGCTGAGTTCCATGAACATTGTCCAAAATCATGTTTTAACCAAAATCCACAATGCGACCAGTTCAGCATATGAGAGGAGACACTGTTTGAGTGTAACAAACGTGAAACATTTCTTTTAGCCTTTTCGAATGAAAAAAGGGTCCAAAATCATGGGTTTTCGTTCAGCAGTGGAAGTAGGAGGTGCGCTCTACAATAGGCAAGGGTTTTCAAGTCTGCAAGTACGTTTTAAGCTGAGTTCCATAAACATTGTCCAAAATCATGTTTTAGGCCAAATCCACATTGCGACCAGATCAGCATATGACAGGAGACACTGTTTGAGTGTAACAAACGTGAAACAATTCTTTTAGCCTTTTCGCATGAAAACAGGGTCCAAAATCATGGGTTTTCGTTCAGCAGTGGAAGTAGGAGGCGCGCTCTACAATAGGCAAGGGTTTTCAAGTCTGCAAGTACGTTTTAAGCTGAGTTCCATGAACATTGTCCAAAATCATGTTTTATCCAAAATCCACAATGCGACCAGTTCAGCATATGAGAGGAGACTCTGTTTGAGTGTAACAAACGTGAAACATTTCTTTTAGCCTTTTCGCATGAAAACAGGGTCCAAAATCCTGGGTTTTCGTTCAGCAGTGGAAGTAGGAGGCGCGCTCTACAATAGGCAAGGGTTTTCAAGTCTGCAAGTACGTTTTAAGCTGAGTTCCATGAACATTGTCCAAAATCATGTTTTATCCAAAATCCACAATGCGACCAGTTCAGCATATGAGAGGAGACACTGTTTGAGTGTAACAAACGTGAAACATTTCTTTTAGCCTTTTCGCATGAAAACAGGGTCCAAAATCATGGGTTTTCGTTCAGCAGTGGAAGTAGGAGGCGCGCTCTACAATAGGCAAGGGTTTTCAAGTCTGCAAGTACGTTTTAAGCTGAGTTCCATGAACATTGTCCAAAATCATGTTTTAACCAAAATCCACAATGCGACCAGTTCAGCATATGAGAGGAGACACTGTTTGAGTGTAACAAACGTGAAACATTTCTTTTAGCCTTTTTGCATGAAAACATGGTCCAAAATTATGGTTTTTGTTCAGCAGTGGAAGTAGGAGGCGCGCTCTACAATAGGCAAGGGTTTTCAAGTCTGCAAGTACGTTTTAAGCTGAGTTCCATGAACATTGTCCAAAATCATGTTTTAGGCCAAATCCACATTGCGACCAGATCAGCATATGACAGGAGACACTGTTTGAGTGTAACAAACGTGAAACAATTCTTTTAGCCTTTTCGCATGAAAACAGGGTCCAAAATCATGGGTTTTCGTTCAGCAGTGGAAGTAGGAGGCGCGCTCTACAATAGGCAAGGGTTTTCAAGTCTGCAAGTACGTTTTAAGCTGAGTTCCATGAACATTGTCCAAAATCATGTTTTATCCAAAATCCACAATGCGACCAGTTCAGCATATGAGAGGAGACACTGTTTGAGTGTAACAAACGTGAAACATTTCTTTTAGCCTTTTCGCATGAAAACAGGGTCCAAAATCATGGGTTTTCGTTCAGCACTGGAAGTAGGAGGCGCGCTCTACAATAGGCAAGGGTTTTCAAGTCTGCAAGTACGTTTTAAGCTGAGTTCCATGAACATTGTCCAAAATCATGTTTTAACCTAAATCCACAATGCGACCAGTTCAGCATATGAGAGGAGACACTGTTTGAGTGTAACAAACGTGAAACATTTCTTTTAGCCCTTTCGCATGAAAACAGGGTCCAAAATCATGGGTTTTCGTTCAGCAGTGGAAGTAGGAGGTGCGCTCTACAATAGGCAAGGGTTTTCAAGTCTGCAAGTACGTTTTAAGCTGAGTTCCATGAACATTGTCCAAAATCATGTTTTATCCAAAATCCACAATGCGACCAGTTCAGCATATGAGAGGAGACACTGTTTGAGTGTAACAAACGTGAAACATTTCTTTTAGCCTTTTCGCATGAAAACAGGGTCCAAAATCATGGGTTTTCGTTCAGCACTGGAAGTAGGAGGCGAACTCTACAATAGGCAAGGGCTTTCAAGTCTGCAAGTACGTTTTAAGCTGAGTTCCATGAACATTGTCCAAAATCATGTTTTAACCAAAATCCACAATGCGACCAGTTCAGCATATGAGAGGAGACACTGTTTGAGTGTAACAAACGTGAAACATTTCTTTTAGCCTTTTCGAATGAAAAAAGGGTCCAAAATCATGGGTTTTCGTTCAGCAGTGGAAGTAGGAGGTGCGCTCTACAATAGGCAAGGGTTTTCAAGTCTGCAAGTACGTTTTAAGCTGAGTTCCATGAACATTGTCCAAAATCATGTTTTAGGCCAAATCCACATTGCGACCAGATCAGCATATGACAGGAGACACTGTTTGAGTGTAACAAACGTGAAACAATTATTTTAGCCTTTTCGCATGAAAACAGGGTCCAAAATCATGGGTTTTCGTTCAGCAGTGGAAGTAGGAGGCGCGCTCTACAATAGGCAAGGGTTTTCAAGTCTGCAAGTACGTTTTAAGCTGAGTTCCATGAACATTGTCCAAAATCATGTTTTAACCAAAATCCACAATGCGACCAGTTCAGCATATGAGAGGAGACACTGTTTGAGTGTAACAAACGTGAAACATTTCTTTTAGCCTTTTTGCATGAAAACATGGTCCAAAATTATGGTTTTTGTTCAGCAGTGGAAGTAGGAGGCGCGCTCTACAATAGGCAAGGGTTTTCAAGTCTGCAAGTACGTTTTAAGCTGAGTTCCATGAACATTGTCCAAAATCATGTTTTAGGCCAAATCCACATTGCGACCAGTTCAGCATATGAGAGGAGACACTGTTTGAGTGTAACAAACGTGAAACATTTCTTTTAGCCTTTTCGCATGAAAACAGGGTCCAAAATCATGGGTTTTCATCGGGAAACTGGAAGTAGGAGGCGCGCTCTACAATAGGCAAGGGTTTTCAAGTCTGCAAGTACGTTTTAAGCTGAGTTCCATGAACATTGTCCAAAATCATGTTTTAACCTAAATCCACAATGCGACCAGTTCAGCATATGAGAGGAGACACTGTTTGAGTGTAACAAACGTGAAACATTTCTTTTAGCCCTTTCGCATGAAAACAGGGTCCAAAATCATGGGTTTTCGTTCAGCAGTGGAAGTAGGAGGTGCGCTCTACAATAGGCAAGGGTTTTCAAGTCTGCAAGTACGTTTTAAGCTGAGTTCCATGAACATTGTCCAAAATCATGTTTTATCCAAAATCCACAATGCGACCAGTTCAGCATATGAGAGGAGACACTGTTTGAGTGTAACAAACGTGAAACATTTCTTTTAGCCTTTTCGCATGAAAACAGGGTCCAAAATCATGGGTTTTCGTTCAGCACTGGAAGTAGGAGGCGAACTCTACAATAGGCAAGGGTTTTCAAGTCTGCAAGTACGTTTTAAGCTGAGTTCCATGAACATTGTCCAAAATCATGTTTTAACCAAAATCCACAATGCGACCAGTTCAGCATATGAGAGGAGACACTGTTTGAGTGTAACAAACGTGAAACATTTCTTTTAGCCTTTTCGAATGAAAAAAGGGTCCAAAATCATGGGTTTTCGTTCAGCACTGGAAGTAGGAGGCGCGCTCTACAATAGGCAAGGGTTTTCAAGTCTGCAAGTACGTTTTAAGCTGAGTTCCATGAACATTGTCCAAAATCATGTTTTATCCAAAATCCACAATGCGACCAGTTCAGCATATGAGAGGAGACACTGTTTGAGTGTAACAAACGTGAAACATTTCTTTTAGCCTTTTCGCATGAAAACAGGGTCCAAAATCATGGGTTTTCGTTCAGCACTGGAAGTAGGAGGCGCGCTCTACAATAGGCAAGGGTTTTCAAGTCTGCAAGTACGTTTTAAGCTGAGTTCCATGAACATTGTCCAAAATCATGTTTTAACCTAAATCCACAATGCGACCAGTTCAGCATATGAGAGGAGACACTGTTTGAGTGTAACAAACGTGAAACATTTCTTTTAGCCCTTTCGCATGAAAACAGGGTCCAAAATCATGGGTTTTCGTTCAGCACTGGAAGTAGGAGGCGCGCTCTACAATAGGCAAGGGTTTTCAAGTCTGCAAGTACGTTTTAAGCTGAGTTCCATGAACATTGTCCAAAATCATGTTTTAACCTAAATCCACAATGCGACCAGTTCAGCATATGAGAGGAGACACTGTTTGAGTGTAACAAACGTGAAACATTTCTTTTAGCCCTTTCGCATGAAAACAGGGTCCAAAATCATGGGTTTTCGTTCAGCAGTGGAAGTAGGAGGTGCGCTCTACAATAGGCAAGGGTTTTCAAGTCTGCAAGTACGTTTTAAGCTGAGTTCCATGAACATTGTCCAAAATCATGTTTTATCCAAAATCCACAATGCGACCAGTTCAGCATATGAGAGGAGACACTGTTTGAGTGTAACAAACGTGAAACATTTCTTTTAGCCTTTTCGCATGAAAACAGGGTCCAAAATCATGGGTTTTCGTTCAGCACTGGAAGTAGGAGGCGAACTCTACAATAGGCAAGGGTTTTCAAGTCTGCAAGTACGTTTTAAGCTGAGTTCCATGAACATTGTCCAAAATCATGTTTTAACCAAAATCCACAATGCGACCAGTTCAGCATATGAGAGGAGACACTGTTTGAGTGTAACAAACGTGAAACATTTCTTTTAGCCTTTTCGAATGAAAAAAGGGTCCAAAATCATGGGTTTTCGTTCAGCACTGGAAGTAGGAGGCGCGCTCTACAATAGGCAAGGGTTTTCAAGTCTGCAAGTACGTTTTAAGCTGAGTTCCATGAACATTGTCCAAAATCATGTTTTATCCAAAATCCACAATGCGACCAGTTCAGCATATGAGAGGAGACACTGTTTGAGTGTAACAAACGTGAAACATTTCTTTTAGCCTTTTCGCATGAAAACAGGGTCCAAAATCATGGGTTTTCGTTCAGCACTGGAAGTAGGAGGCGCGCTCTACAATAGGCAAGGGTTTTCAAGTCTGCAAGTACGTTTTAAGCTGAGTTCCATGAACATTGTCCAAAATCATGTTTTAACCTAAATCCACAATGCGACCAGTTCAGCATATGAGAGGAGACACTGTTTGAGTGTAACAAACGTGAAACATTTCTTTTAGCCTTTTCGCATGAAAACAGGGTCCAAAATCATGGGTTTTCGTTCAGCACTGGAAGTAGGAGGCGCGCTCTACAATAGGCAAGGGTTTTCAAGTCTGCAAGTACGTTTTAAGCTGAGTTCCATGAACATTGTCCAAAATCATGTTTTAACCTAAATCCACAATGCGACCAGTTCAGCATATGAGAGGAGACACTGTTTGAGTGTAACAAACGTGAAAAATTTCTTTTAGCCCTTTCGCATGAAAACAGGGTCCAAAATCATGGGTTTTCGTTCAGCAGTGGAAGTAGGAGGTGCGCTCTACAATAGGCAAGGGTTTTCAAGTCTGCAAGTACGTTTTAAGCTGAGTTCCATGAACATTGTCCAAAATCATGTTTTATCCAAAATCCACAATGCGACCAGTTCAGCATATGAGAGGAGACACTGTTTGAGTGTAACAAACGTGAAACATTTCTTTTAGCCTTTTCGCATGAAAACAGGGTCCAAAATCATGGGTTTTCGTTCATCACTGGAAGTAGGAGGCGAACTCTACAATAGGCAAGGGTTTTCAAGTCTGCAAGTACGTTTTAAGCTGAGTTCCATGAACATTGTCCAAAATCATGTTTTAACCAAAATCCACAATGCGACCAGTTCAGCATATGAGAGGAGACACTGTTTGAGTGTAACAAACGTGAAACATTTCTTTTAGCCTTTTCGCATGAAAACAGGGTCCAAAATCATGGGTTTTCGTTCAGCAGTGGAAGTAGGAGGCGCGCTCTACAATAGGCAAGGGTTTTCAAGTCTGCAAGTACGTTTTAAGCTGAGTTCCATGAACATTGTCCAAAATCATGTTTTATCCAAAATCCACAATGCGACCAGTTCAGCATATGAGAGGAGACACTGTTTGAGTGTAACAAACGTGAAACATTTCTTTTAGCCTTTTCGCATGAAAACAGGGTCCAAAATCATGGGTTTTCGTTCAGCACTGGAAGTAGGAGGCGCGCTCTACAATAGGCAAGGGTTTTCAAGTCTGCAAGTACGTTTTAAGCTGAGTTCCATGAACATTGTCCAAAATCATGTTTTAACCTAAATCCACAATGCGACCAGTTCAGCATATGAGAGGAGACACTGTTTGAGTGTAACAAACGTGAAACATTTCTTTTAGCCCTTTCGCATGAAAACAGGGTCCAAAATCATGGGTTTTCGTTCAGCAGTGGAAGTAGGAGGTGCGCTCTACAATAGGCAAGGGTTTTCAAGTCTGCAAGTACGTTTTAAGCTGAGTTCCATGAACATTGTCCAAAATCATGTTTTATCCAAAATCCACAATGCGACCAGTTCAGCATATGAGAGGAGACACTGTTTGAGTGTAACAAACGTGAAACATTTCTTTTAGCCTTTTCGCATGAAAACAGGGTCCAAAATCATGGGTTTTCGTTCAGCACTGGAAGTAGGAGGCGAACTCTACAATAGGCAAGGGTTTTCAAGTCTGCAAGTACGTTTTAAGCTGAGTTCCATGAACATTGTCCAAAATCATGTTTTAACCAAAATCCACAATGCGACCAGTTCAGCATATGAGAGGAGACACTGTTTGAGTGTAACAAACGTGAAACATTTCTTTTAGCCTTTTCGAATGAAAAAAGGGTCCAAAATCATGGGTTTTCGTTCAGCACTGGAAGTAGGAGGCGCGCTCTACAATAGGCAAGGGTTTTCAAGTCTGCAAGTACGTTTTAAGCTGAGTTCCATGAACATTGTCCAAAATCATGTTTTATCCAAAATCCACAATGCGACCAGTTCAGCATATGAGAGGAGACACTGTTTGAGTGTAACAAACGTGAAACATTTCTTTTAGCCTTTTCGCATGAAAACAGGGTCCAAAATCATGGGTTTTCGTTCAGCACTGGAAGTAGGAGGCGCGCTCTACAATAGGCAAGGGTTTTCAAGTCTGCAAGTACGTTTTAAGCTGAGTTCCATGAACATTGTCCAAAATCATGTTTTAACCTAAATCCACAATGCGACCAGTTCAGCATATGAGAGGAGACACTGTTTGAGTGTAACAAACGTGAAACATTTCTTTTAGCCCTTTCGCATGAAAACAGGGTCCAAAATCATGGGTTTTCGTTCAGCAGTGGAAGTAGGAGGTGCGCTCTACAATAGGCAAGGGTTTTCAAGTCTGCAAGTACGTTTTAAGCTGAGTTCCATGAACATTGTCCAAAATCATGTTTTATCCAAAATCCACAATGCGACCAGTTCAGCATATGAGAGGAGACACTGTTTGAGTGTAACAAACGTGAAACATTTCTTTTAGCCTTTTCGCATGAAAACAGGGTCCAAAATCATGGGTTTTCGTTCAGCACTGGAAGTAGGAGGCGAACTCTACAATAGGCAAGGGTTTTCAAGTCTGCAAGTACGTTTTAAGCTGAGTTCCATGAACATTGTCCAAAATCATGTTTTAACCAAAATCCACAATGCGACCAGTTCAGCATATGAGAGGAGACACTGTTTGAGTGTAACAAACGTGAAACATTTCTTTTAGCCTTTTCGAATGAAAAAAGGGTCCAAAATCATGGGTTTTCGTTCAGCACTGGAAGTAGGAGGCGCGCTCTACAATAGGCAAGGGTTTTCAAGTCTGCAAGTACGTTTTAAGCTGAGTTCCATGAACATTGTCCAAAATCATGTTTTATCCAAAATCCACAATGCGACCAGTTCAGCATATGAGAGGAGACACTGTTTGAGTGTAACAAACGTGAAACATTTCTTTTAGCCTTTTCGCATGAAAACAGGGTCCAAAATCATGGGTTTTCGTTCAGCACTGGAAGTAGGAGGCGCGCTCTACAATAGGCAAGGGTTTTCAAGTCTGCAAGTACGTTTTAAGCTGAGTTCCATGAACATTGTCCAAAATCATGTTTTAACCTAAATCCACAATGCGACCAGTTCAGCATATGAGAGGAGACACTGTTTGAGTGTAACAAACGTGAAACATTTCTTTTAGCCTTTTCGCATGAAAACAGGGTCCAAAATCATGGGTTTTCGTTCATCACTGGAAGTAGGAGGCGCGCTCTACAATAGGCAAGGGTTTTCAAGTCTGCAAGTACGTTTTAAGCTGAGTTCCATGAACATTGTCCAAAATCATGTTTTAACCTAAATCCACAATGCGACCAGTTCAGCATATGAGAGGAGACACTGTTTGAGTGTAACAAACGTGAAACATTTCTTTTAGCCCTTTCGCATGAAAACAGGGTCCAAAATCATGGGTTTTCGTTCAGCAGTGGAAGTAGGAGGTGCGCTCTACAATAGGCAAGGGTTTTCAAGTCTGCAAGTACGTTTTAAGCTGAGTTCCATGAACATTGTCCAAAATCATGTTTTATCCAAAATCCACAATGCGACCAGTTCAGCATATGAGAGGAGACACTGTTTGAGTGTAACAAACGTGAAACATTTCTTTTAGCCTTTTCGCATGAAAACAGGGTCCAAAATCATGGGTTTTCGTTCATCACTGGAAGTAGGAGGCGAACTCTACAATAGGCAAGGGTTTTCAAGTCTGCAAGTACGTTTTAAGCTGAGTTCCATGAACATTGTCCAAAATCATGTTTTAACCAAAATCCACAATGCGACCAGTTCAGCATATGAGAGGAGACACTGTTTGAGTGTAACAAACGTGAAACATTTCTTTTAGCCTTTTCGAATGAAAAAAGGGTCCAAAATCATGGGTTTTCGTTCAGCAGTGGAAGTAGGAGGTGCGCTCTACAATAGGCAAGGGTTTTCAAGTCTGCAAGTACGTTTTAAGCTGAGTTCCATGAACATTGTCCAAAATCATGTTTTAGGCCAAATCCACATTGCGACCAGATCAGCATATGACAGGAGACACTGTTTGAGTGTAACAAACGTGAAACAATTCTTTTAGCCTTTCCGCATGAAAACAGGGTCCAAAATCATGGGTTTTCGTTCAGCAGTGGAAGTAGGAGGTGCGCTCTACAATAGGCAAGGGTTTTCAAGTCTGCAAGTACGTTTTAAGCTGAGTTCCATGAACATTGTCCAAAATCATGTTTTATCCAAAATCCACAATGCGACCAGTTCAGCATATGAGAGGAGACTCTGTTTGAGTGTAACAAACGTGAAACATTTCTTTTAGCCTTTTCGCATGAAAACAGGGTCCAAAATCATGGGTTTTCGTTCAGCACTGGAAGTAGGAGGCGCGCTCTACAATAGGCAAGGGTTTTCAAGTCTGCAAGTACGTTTTAAGTTGAGTTCCATGAACATTGTCATAAATCATGTTTTAGGCCAAATCCACATTGCGACCAGATCAGCATATGACAGGAGACACTGTTTGAGTGTAACAAACGTGAAACAATTCTTTTAGCCTTTTCGCATGAAAACAGGGTCCAAAATCATGGGTTTTCGTTCAGCACTGGAAGTAGGAGGCGCGCTCTACAATAGGCAAGGGTTTTCAAGTCTGCAAGTACGTTTTAAGCTGAGTTCCATGAACATTGTCCAAAATCATGTTTTAACCTAAATCCACAATGCGACCAGTTCAGCATATGAGAGGAGACACTGTTTGAGTGTAACAAACGTGAAACATTTCTTTTAGCCCTTTCGCATGAAAACAGGGTCCAAAATCATGGGTTTTCGTTCAGCAGTGGAAGTAGGAGGTGCGCTCTACAATAGGCAAGGGTTTTCAAGTCTGCAAGTACGTTTTAAGCTGAGTTCCATGAACATTGTCCAAAATCATGTTTTATCCAAAATCCACAATGCGACCAGTTCAGCATATGAGAGGAGACACTGTTTGAGTGTAACAAACGTGAAACATTTCTTTTAGCCTTTTCGCATGAAAACAGGGTCCAAAATCATGGGTTTTCGTTCAGCACTGGAAGTAGGAGGCGAACTCTACAATAGGCAAGGGTTTTCAAGTCTGCAAGTACGTTTTAAGCTGAGTTCCATGAACATTGTCCAAAATCATGTTTTAACCAAAATCCACAATGCGACCAGTTCAGCATATGAGAGGAGACACTGTTTGAGTGTAACAAACGTGAAACATTTATTTTAGCCTTTTCGAATGAAAAAAGGGTCCAAAATCATGGGTTTTCGTTCAGCACTGGAAGTAGGAGGCGCGCTCTACAATAGGCAAGGGTTTTCAAGTCTGCAAGTACGTTTTAAGCTGAGTTCCATGAACATTGTCCAAAATCATGTTTTATCCAAAATCCACAATGCGACCAGTTCAGCATATGAGAGGAGACACTGTTTGAGTGTAACAAACGTGAAACATTTCTTTTAGCCTTTTCGCATGAAAACAGGGTCCAAAATCATGGGTTTTCGTTCAGCACTGGAAGTAGGAGGCGCGCTCTACAATAGGCAAGGGTTTTCAAGTCTGCAAGTACGTTTTAAGCTGAGTTCCATGAACATTGTCCAAAATCATGTTTTAACCTAAATCCACAATGCGACCAGTTCAGCATATGAGAGGAGACACTGTTTGAGTGTAACAAACGTGAAACATTTCTTTTAGCCCTTTCGCATGAAAACAGGGTCCAAAATCATGGGTTTTCGTTCAGCACTGGAAGTAGGAGGCGCGCTCTACAATAGGCAAGGGTTTTCAAGTCTGCAAGTACGTTTTAAGCTGAGTTCCATGAACATTGTCCAAAATCATGTTTTAACCTAAATCCACAATGCGACCAGTTCAGCATATGAGAGGAGACACTGTTTGAGTGTAACAAACGTGAAACATTTCTTTTAGCCCTTTCGCATGAAAACAGGGTCCAAAATCATGGGTTTTCGTTCAGCAGTGGAAGTAGGAGGTGCGCTCTACAATAGGCAAGGGTTTTCAAGTCTGCAAGTACGTTTTAAGCTGAGTTCCATGAACATTGTCCAAAATCATGTTTTATCCAAAATCCACAATGCGACCAGTTCAGCATATGAGAGGAGACACTGTTTGAGTGTAACAAACGTGAAACATTTCTTTTAGCCTTTTCGCATGAAAACAGGGTCCAAAATCATGGGTTTTCGTTCATCACTGGAAGTAGGAGGCGAACTCTACAATAGGCAAGGGTTTTCAAGTCTGCAAGTACGTTTTAAGCTGAGTTCCATGAACATTGTCCAAAATCATGTTTTAACCAAAATCCACAATGCGACCAGTTCAGCATATGAGAGGAGACACTGTTTGAGTGTAACAAACGTGAAACATTTCTTTTAGCCTTTTCGAATGAAAAAAGGGTCCAAAATCATGGGTTTTCGTTCAGCAGTGGAAGTAGGAGGTGCGCTCTACAATAGGCAAGGGTTTTCAAGTCTGCAAGTACGTTTTAAGCTGAGTTCCATGAACATTGTCCAAAATCATGTTTTAGGCCAAATCCACATTGCGACCAGATCAGCATATGACAGGAGACACTGTTTGAGTGTAACAAACGTGAAACAATTCTTTTAGCCTTTTCGCATGAAAACAGGGTCCAAAATCATGGGTTTTCGTTCAGCAGTGGAAGTAGGAGGCGCGCTCTACAATAGGCAAGGGTTTTCAAGTCTGCAAGTACGTTTTAAGCTGAGTTCCATGAACATTGTCCAAAATCATGTTTTATCCAAAATCCACAATGCGACCAGTTCAGCATATGAGAGGAGACTCTGTTTGAGTGTAACAAATGTGAAAAATTTCTTTTAGCCTTTTCGCATGAAAACAGGGTCCAAAATCCTGGGTTTTCGTTCAGCAGTGGAAGTAGGAGGCGCGCTCTACAATAGGCAAGGGTTTTCAAGTCTGCAAGTACGTTTTAAGCTGAGTTCCATGAACATTGTCCAAAATCATGTTTTATCCAAAATCCACAATGCGACCAGTTCAGCATATGAGAGGAGACACTGTTTGAGTGTAACAAACGTGAAACATTTCTTTTAGCCTTTTCGCATGAAAACAGGGTCCAAAATCATGGGTTTTCGTTCAGCAGTGGAAGTAGGAGGCGCGCTCTACAATAGGCAAGGGTTTTCAAGTCTGCAAGTACGTTTTAAGCTGAGTTCCATGAACATTGTCCAAAATCATGTTTTAACCAAAATCCACAATGCGACCAGTTCAGCATATGAGAGGAGACACTGTTTGAGTGTAACAAACGTGAAACATTTCTTTTAGCCTTTTTGCATGAAAACATGGTCCAAAATTATGGTTTTTGTTCAGCAGTGGAAGTAGGAGGCGCGCTCTACAATAGGCAAGGGTTTTCAAGTCTGCAAGTACGTTTTAAGCTGAGTTCCATGAACATTGTCCAAAATCATGTTTTAGGCCAAATCCACATTGCGACCAGATCAGCATATGACAGGAGACACTGTTTGAGTGTAACAAACGTGAAACAATTCTTTTAGCCTTTTCGCATGAAAACAGGGTCCAAAATCATGGGTTTTCGTTCAGCAGTGGAAGTAGGAGGCGCGCTCTACAATAGGCAAGGGTTTTCAAGTCTGCAAGTACGTTTTAAGCTGAGTTCCATGAACATTGTCCAAAATCATGTTTTATCCAAAATCCACAATGCGACCAGTTCAGCATATGAGAGGAGACACTGTTTGAGTGTAACAAACGTGAAACATTTCTTTTAGCCTTTTCGCATGAAAACAGGGTCCAAAATCATGGGTTTTCGTTCAGCACTGGAAGTAGGAGGCGCGCTCTACAATAGGCAAGGGTTTTCAAGTCTGCAAGTACGTTTTAAGCTGAGTTCCATGAACATTGTCCAAAATCATGTTTTAACCTAAATCCACAATGCGACCAGTTCAGCATATGAGAGGAGACACTGTTTGAGTGTAACAAACGTGAAACATTTCTTTTAGCCCTTTCGCATGAAAACAGGGTCCAAAATCATGGGTTTTCGTTCAGCAGTGGAAGTAGGAGGTGCGCTCTACAATAGGCAAGGGTTTTCAAGTCTGCAAGTACGTTTTAAGCTGAGTTCCATGAACATTGTCCAAAATCATGTTTTATCCAAAATCCACAATGCGACCAGTTCAGCATATGAGAGGAGACACTGTTTGAGTGTAACAAACGTGAAACATTTCTTTTAGCCTTTTCGCATGAAAACAGGGTCCAAAATCATGGGTTTTCGTTCAGCACTGGAAGTAGGAGGCGAACTCTACAATAGGCAAGGGCTTTCAAGTCTGCAAGTACGTTTTAAGCTGAGTTCCATGAACATTGTCCAAAATCATGTTTTAACCAAAATCCACAATGCGACCAGTTCAGCATATGAGAGGAGACACTGTTTGAGTGTAACAAACGTGAAACATTTCTTTTAGCCTTTTCGAATGAAAAAAGGGTCCAAAATCATGGGTTTTCGTTCAGCAGTGGAAGTAGGAGGTGCGCTCTACAATAGGCAAGGGTTTTCAAGTCTGCAAGTACGTTTTAAGCTGAGTTCCATGAACATTGTCCAAAATCATGTTTTAGGCCAAATCCACATTGCGACCAGATCAGCATATGACAGGAGACACTGTTTGAGTGTAACAAACGTGAAACAATTCTTTTAGCCTTTTCGCATGAAAACAGGGTCCAAAATCATGGGTTTTCGTTCAGCAGTGGAAGTAGGAGGCGCGCTCTACAATAGGCAAGGGTTTTCAAGTCTGCAAGTACGTTTTAAGCTGAGTTCCATGAACATTGTCCAAAATCATGTTTTAACCAAAATCCACAATGCGACCAGTTCAGCATATGAGAGGAGACACTGTTTGAGTGTAACAAACGTGAAACATTTCTTTTAGCCTTTTTGCATGAAAACATGGTCCAAAATTATGGTTTTTGTTCAGCAGTGGAAGTAGGAGGCGCGCTCTACAATAGGCAAGGGTTTTCAAGTCTGCAAGTACGTTTTAAGCTGAGTTCCATGAACATTGTCCAAAATCATGTTTTAGGCCAAATCCACATTGCGACCAGTTCAGCATATGAGAGGAGACACTGTTTGAGTGTAACAAACGTGAAACATTTCTTTTAGCCTTTTCGCATGAAAACAGGGTCCAAAATCATGGGTTTTCGTTCAGCACTGGAAGTAGGAGGCGCGCTCTACAATAGGCAAGGGTTTTCAAGTCTGCAAGTACGTTTTAAGCTGAGTTCCATGAACATTGTCCAAAATCATGTTTTAACCTAAATCCACAATGCGACCAGTTCAGCATATGAGAGGAGACACTGTTTGAGTGTAACAAACGTGAAACATTTCTTTTAGCCCTTTCGCATGAAAACAGGGTCCAAAATCATGGGTTTTCGTTCAGCAGTGGAAGTAGGAGGTGCGCTCTACAATAGGCAAGGGTTTTCAAGTCTGCAAGTACGTTTTAAGCTGAGTTCCATGAACATTGTCCAAAATCATGTTTTAACCAAAATCCACAATGCGACCAGTTCAGCATATGAGAGGAGACACTGTTTGAGTGTAACAAACGTGAAACATTTCTTTTAGCCTTTTCGAATGAAAAAAGGGTCCAAAATCATGGGTTTTCGTTCAGCACTGGAAGTAGGAGGCGCGCTCTACAATAGGCAAGGGTTTTCAAGTCTGCAAGTACGTTTTAAGCTGAGTTCCATGAACATTGTCCAAAATCATGTTTTATCCAAAATCCACAATGCGACCAGTTCAGCATATGAGAGGAGACACTGTTTGAGTGTAACAAACGTGAAACATTTCTTTTAGCCTTTTCGCATGAAAACAGGGTCCAAAATCATGGGTTTTCGTTCAGCACTGGAAGTAGGAGGCGCGCTCTACAATAGGCAAGGGTTTTCAAGTCTGCAAGTACGTTTTAAGCTGAGTTCCATGAACATTGTCCAAAATCATGTTTTAACCTAAATCCACAATGCGACCAGTTCAGCATATGAGAGGAGACACTGTTTGAGTGTAACAAACGTGAAACATTTCTTTTAGCCCTTTCGCATGAAAACAGGGTCCAAAATCATGGGTTTTAGTTCAGCACTGGAAGTAGGAGGCGCGCTCTACAATAGGCAAGGGTTTTCAAGTCTGCAAGTACGTTTTAAGCTGAGTTCCATGAACATTGTCCAAAATCATGTTTTAACCTAAATCCACAATGCGACCAGTTCAGCATATGAGAGGAGACACTGTTTGAGTGTAACAAACGTGAAACATTTCTTTTAGCCCTTTCGCATGAAAACAGGGTCCAAAATCATGGGTTTTCGTTCAGCAGTGGAAGTAGGAGGTGCGCTCTACAATAGGCAAGGGTTTTCAAGTCTGCAAGTACGTTTTAAGCTGAGTTCCATGAACATTGTCCAAAATCATGTTTTATCCAAAATCCACAATGCGACCAGTTCAGCATATGAGAGGAGACACTGTTTGAGTGTAACAAACGTGAAACATTTCTTTTAGCCTTTTCGCATGAAAACAGGGTCCAAAATCATGGGTTTTCGTTCAGCACTGGAAGTAGGAGGCGAACTCTACAATAGGCAAGGGTTTTCAAGTCTGCAAGTACGTTTTAAGCTGAGTTCCATGAACATTGTCCAAAATCATGTTTTAACCAAAATCCACAATGCGACCAGTTCAGCATATGAGAGGAGACACTGTTTGAGTGTAACAAACGTGAAACATTTCTTTTAGCCTTTTCGCATGAAAACAGGGTCCAAAATCATGGGTTTTCGTTCAGCACTGGAAGTAGGAGGCGCGCTCTACAATAGGCAAGGGTTTTCAAGTCTGCAAGTACGTTTTAAGCTGAGTTCCATGAACATTGTCCAAAATCATGTTTTAACCTAAATCCACAATGCGACCAGTTCAGCATATGAGAGGAGACACTGTTTGAGTGTAACAAACGTGAAACATTTCTTTTAGCCTTTTCGCATGAAAACAGGGTCCAAAATCATGGGTTTTCGTTCAGCACTGGAAGTAGGAGGCGCGCTCTACAATAGGCAAGGTTTTTCAAGTCTGCAAGTACGTTTTAAGCTGAGTTCCATGAACATTGTCCAAAATCATGTTTTAACCTAAATCCACAATGCGACCAGTTCAGCATATGAGAGGAGACACTGTTTGAGTGTAACAAACGTGAAAAATTTCTTTTAGCCCTTTCGCATGAAAACAGGGTCCAAAATCATGGGTTTTCGTTCAGCAGTGGAAGTAGGAGGTGCGCTCTACAATAGGCAAGGGTTTTCAAGTCTGCAAGTACGTTTTAAGCTGAGTTCCATGAACATTGTCCAAAATCATGTTTTATCCAAAATCCACAATGCGACCAGTTCAGCATATGAGAGGAGACACTGTTTGAGTGTAACAAACGTGAAACATTTCTTTTAGCCCTTTCGCATGAAAACAGGGTCCAAAATCATGGGTTTTCGTTCAGCAGTGGAAGTAGGAGGTGCGCTCTACAATAGGCAAGGGTTTTCAAGTCTGCAAGTACGTTTTAAGCTGAGTTCCATGAACATTGTCCAAAATCATGTTTTATCCAAAATCCACAATGCGACCAGTTCAGCATATGAGAGGAGACACTGTTTGAGTGTAACAAACGTGAAACATTTCTTTTAGCCTTTTCGCATGAAAACAGGGTCCAAAATCATGGGTTTTCGTTCATCACTGGAAGTAGGAGGCGAACTCTACAATAGGCAAGGGTTTTCAAGTCTGCAAGTACGTTTTAAGCTGAGTTCCATGAACATTGTCCAAAATCATGTTTTAACCAAAATCCACAATGCGACCAGTTCAGCATATGAGAGGAGACACTGTTTGAGTGTAACAAACGTGAAACATTTCTTTTAGCCTTTTCGCATGAAAACAGGGTCCAAAATCATGGGTTTTCGTTCAGCAGTGGAAGTAGGAGGCGCGCTCTACAATAGGCAAGGGTTTTCAAGTCTGCAAGTACGTTTTAAGCTGAGTTCCATGAACATTGTCCAAAATCATGTTTTATCCAAAATCCACAATGCGACCAGTTCAGCATATGAGAGGAGACACTGTTTGAGTGTAACAAACGTGAAACATTTCTTTTAGCCTTTTCGCATGAAAACAGGGTCCAAAATCATGGGTTTTCGTTCAGCACTGGAAGTAGGAGGCGCGCTCTACAATAGGCAAGGGTTTTCAAGTCTGCAAGTACGTTTTAAGCTGAGTTCCATGAACATTGTCCAAAATCATGTTTTAACCTAAATCCACAATGCGACCAGTTCAGCATATGAGAGGAGACACTGTTTGAGTGTAACAAACGTGAAACATTTCTTTTAGCCCTTTCGCATGAAAACAGGGTCCAAAATCATGGGTTTTCGTTCAGCAGTGGAAGTAGGAGGTGCGCTCTACAATAGGCAAGGGTTTTCAAGTCTGCAAGTACGTTTTAAGCTGAGTTCCATGAACATTGTCCAAAATCATGTTTTATCCAAAATCCACAATGCGACCAGTTCAGCATATGAGAGGAGACACTGTTTGAGTGTAACAAACGTGAAACATTTCTTTTAGCCTTTTCGCATGAAAACAGGGTCCAAAATCATGGGTTTTCGTTCAGCACTGGAAGTAGGAGGCGAACTCTACAATAGGCAAGGGTTTTCAAGTCTGCAAGTACGTTTTAAGCTGAGTTCCATGAACATTGTCCAAAATCATGTTTTAACCAAAATCCACAATGCGACCAGTTCAGCATATGAGAGGAGACACTGTTTGAGTGTAACAAACGTGAAACATTTCTTTTAGCCTTTTCGAATGAAAAAAGGGTCCAAAATCATGGGTTTTCGTTCAGCACTGGAAGTAGGAGGCAGGCTCTACAATAGGCAAGGGTTTTCAAGTCTGCAAGTACGTTTTAAGCTGAGTTCCATGAACATTGTCCAAAATCATGTTTTATCCAAAATCCACAATGCGACCAGTTCAGCATATGAGAGGAGACACTGTTTGAGTGTAACAAACGTGAAACATTTCTTTTAGCCTTTTCGCATGAAAACAGGGTCCAAAATCATGGGTTTTCGTTCAGCACTGGAAGTAGGAGGCGCGCTCTACAATAGGCAAGGGTTTTCAAGTCTGCAAGTACGTTTTAAGCTGAGTTCCATGAACATTGTCCAAAATCATGTTTTAACCTAAATCCACAATGCGACCAGTTCAGCATATGAGAGGAGACACTGTTTGAGTGTAACAAACGTGAAACATTTCTTTTAGCCCTTTCGCATGAAAACAGGGTCCAAAATCATGGGTTTTCGTTCAGCAGTGGAAGTAGGAGGTGCGCTCTACAATAGGCAAGGGTTTTCAAGTCTGCAAGTACGTTTTAAGCTGAGTTCCATGAACATTGTCCAAAATCATGTTTTATCCAAAATCCACAATGCGACCAGTTCAGCATATGAGAGGAGACACTGTTTGAGTGTAACAAACGTGAAACATTTCTTTTAGCCTTTTCGCATGAAAACAGGGTCCAAAATCATGGGTTTTCGTTCAGCACTGGAAGTAGGAGGCGAACTCTACAATAGGCAAGGGTTTTCAAGTCTGCAAGTACGTTTTAAGCTGAGTTCCATGAACATTGTCCAAAATCATGTTTTAACCAAAATCCACAATGCGACCAGTTCAGCATATGAGAGGAGACACTGTTTGAGTGTAACAAACGTGAAACATTTCTTTTAGCCTTTTCGAATGAAAAAAGGGTCCAAAATCATGGGTTTTCGTTCAGCACTGGAAGTAGGAGGCGCGCTCTACAATAGGCAAGGGTTTTCAAGTCTGCAAGTACGTTTTAAGCTGAGTTCCATGAACATTGTCCAAAATCATGTTTTATCCAAAATCCACAATGCGACCAGTTCAGCATATGAGAGGAGACACTGTTTGAGTGTAACAAACGTGAAACATTTCTTTTAGCCTTTTCGCATGAAAACAGGGTCCAAAATCATGGGTTTTCGTTCAGCACTGGAAGTAGGAGGCGCGCTCTACAATAGGCAAGGGTTTTCAAGTCTGCAAGTACGTTTTAAGCTGAGTTCCATGAACATTGTCCAAAATCATGTTTTAACCTAAATCCACAATGCGACCAGTTCAGCATATGAGAGGAGACACTGTTTGAGTGTAACAAACGTGAAACATTTCTTTTAGCCTTTTCGCATGAAAACAGGGTCCAAAATCATGGGTTTTCGTTCATCACTGGAAGTAGGAGGCGCGCTCTACAATAGGCAAGGGTTTTCAAGTCTGCAAGTACGTTTTAAGCTGAGTTCCATGAACATTGTCCAAAATCATGTTTTAACCTAAATCCACAATGCGACCAGTTCAGCATATGAGAGGAGACACTGTTTGAGTGTAACAAACGTGAAACATTTCTTTTAGCCCTTTCGCATGAAAACAGGGTCCAAAATCATGGGTTTTCGTTCAGCAGTGGAAGTAGGAGGTGCGCTCTACAATAGGCAAGGGTTTTCAAGTCTGCAAGTACGTTTTAAGCTGAGTTCCATGAACATTGTCCAAAATCATGTTTTATCCAAAATCCACAATGCGACCAGTTCAGCATATGAGAGGAGACACTGTTTGAGTGTAACAAACGTGAAACATTTCTTTTAGCCTTTTCGCATGAAAACAGGGTCCAAAATCATGGGTTTTCGTTCATCACTGGAAGTAGGAGGCGAACTCTACAATAGGCAAGGGTTTTCAAGTCTGCAAGTACGTTTTAAGCTGAGTTCCATGAACATTGTCCAAAATCATGTTTTAACCAAAATCCACAATGCGACCAGTTCAGCATATGAGAGGAGACACTGTTTGAGTGTAACAAACGTGAAACATTTCTTTTAGCCTTTTCGAATGAAAAAAGGGTCCAAAATCATGGGTTTTCGTTCAGCAGTGGAAGTAGGAGGTGCGCTCTGCAATAGGCAAGGGTTTTCAAGTCTGCAAGTACGTTTTAAGCTGAGTTCCATGAACATTGTCCAAAATCATGTTTTAGGCCAAATCCACATTGCGACCAGATCAGCATATGACAGGAGACACTGTTTGAGTGTAACAAACGTGAAACAATTCTTTTAGCCTTTTCGCATGAAAACAGGGTCCAAAATCATGGGTTTTCGTTCAGCAGTGGAAGTAGGAGGTGCGCTCTACAATAGGCAAGGGTTTTCAAGTCTGCAAGTACGTTTTAAGCTGAGTTCCATGAACATTGTCCAAAATCATGTTTTATCCAAAATCCACAATGCGACCAGTTCAGCATATGAGAGGAGACTCTGTTTGAGTGTAACAAACGTGAAACATTTCTTTTAGCCTTTTCGCATGAAAACAGGGTCCAAAATCATGGGTTTTCGTTCAGCACTGGAAGTAGGAGGCGCGCTCTACAATAGGCAAGGGTTTTCAAGTCTGCAAGTACGTTTTAAGTTGAGTTCCATGAACATTGTCATAAATCATGTTTTAGGCCAAATCCACATTGCGACCAGATCAGCATATGACAGGAGACACTGTTTGAGTGTAACAAACGTGAAACAATTCTTTTAGCCTTTTCGCATGAAAACAGGGTCCAAAATCATGGGTTTTCGTTCAGCACTGGAAGTAGGAGGCGCGCTCTACAATAGGCAAGGGTTTTCAAGTCTGCAAGTACGTTTTAAGCTGAGTTCCATGAACATTGTCCAAAATCATGTTTTAACCTAAATCCACAATGCGACCAGTTCAGCATATGAGAGGAGACACTGTTTGAGTGTAACAAACGTGAAACATTTCTTTTAGCCCTTTCGCATGAAAACAGGGTCCAAAATCATGGGTTTTCGTTCAGCAGTGGAAGTAGGAGGTGCGCTCTACAATAGGCAAGGGTTTTCAAGTCTGCAAGTACGTTTTAAGCTGAGTTCCATGAACATTGTCCAAAATCATGTTTTATCCAAAATCCACAATGCGACCAGTTCAGCATATGAGAGGAGACACTGTTTGAGTGTAACAAACGTGAAACATTTCTTTTAGCCTTTTCGCATGAAAACAGGGTCCAAAATCATGGGTTTTCGTTCAGCACTGGAAGTAGGAGGCGAACTCTACAATAGGCAAGGGTTTTCAAGTCTGCAAGTACGTTTTAAGCTGAGTTCCATGAACATTGTCCAAAATCATGTTTTAACCAAAATCCACAATGCGACCAGTTCAGCATATGAGAGGAGACACTGTTTGAGTGTAACAAACGTGAAACATTTATTTTAGCCTTTTCGAATGAAAAAAGGGTCCAAAATCATGGGTTTTCGTTCAGCACTGGAAGTAGGAGGCGCGCTCTACAATAGGCAAGGGTTTTCAAGTCTGCAAGTACGTTTTAAGCTGAGTTCCATGAACATTGTCCAAAATCATGTTTTATCCAAAATCCACAATGCGACCAGTTCAGCATATGAGAGGAGACACTGTTTGAGTGTAACAAACGTGAAACATTTCTTTTAGCCTTTTCGCATGAAAACAGGGTCCAAAATCATGGGTTTTCGTTCAGCACTGGAAGTAGGAGGCGCGCTCTACAATAGGCAAGGGTTTTCAAGTCTGCAAGTACGTTTTAAGCTGAGTTCCATGAACATTGTCCAAAATCATGTTTTAACCTAAATCCACAATGCGACCAGTTCAGCATATGAGAGGAGACACTGTTTGAGTGTAACAAACGTGAAACATTTCTTTTAGCCCTTTCGCATGAAAACAGGGTCCAAAATCATGGGTTTTCGTTCAGCACTGGAAGTAGGAGGCGCGCTCTACAATAGGCAAGGGTTTTCAAGTCTGCAAGTACGTTTTAAGCTGAGTTCCATGAACATTGTCCAAAATCATGTTTTAACCTAAATCCACAATGCGACCAGTTCAGCATATGAGAGGAGACACTGTTTGAGTGTAACAAACGTGAAACATTTCTTTTAGCCCTTTCGCATGAAAACAGGGTCCAAAATCATGGGTTTTCGTTCAGCAGTGGAAGTAGGAGGTGCGCTCTACAATAGGCAAGGGTTTTCAAGTCTGCAAGTACGTTTTAAGCTGAGTTCCATGAACATTGTCCAAAATCATGTTTTATCCAAAATCCACAATGCGACCAGTTCAGCATATGAGAGGAGACACTGTTTGAGTGTAACAAACGTGAAACATTTCTTTTAGCCTTTTCGCATGAAAACAGGGTCCAAAATCATGGGTTTTCGTTCATCACTGGAAGTAGGAGGCGAACTCTACAATAGGCAAGGGTTTTCAAGTCTGCAAGTACGTTTTAAGCTGAGTTCCATGAACATTGTCCAAAATCATGTTTTAACCAAAATCCACAATGCGACCAGTTCAGCATATGAGAGGAGACACTGTTTGAGTGTAACAAACGTGAAACATTTCTTTTAGCCTTTTCGAATGAAAAAAGGGTCCAAAATCATGGGTTTTCGTTCAGCAGTGGAAGTAGGAGGTGCGCTCTACAATAGGCAAGGGTTTTCAAGTCTGCAAGTACGTTTTAAGCTGAGTTCCATGAACATTGTCCAAAATCATGTTTTAGGCCAAATCCACATTGCGACCAGATCAGCATATGACAGGAGACACTGTTTGAGTGTAACAAACGTGAAACAATTCTTTTAGCCTTTTCGCATGAAAACAGGGTCCAAAATCATGGGTTTTCGTTCAGCAGTGGAAGTAGGAGGTGCGCTCTACAATAGGCAAGGGTTTTCAAGTCTGCAAGTACGTTTTAAGCTGAGTTCCATGAACATTGTCCAAAATCATGTTTTATCCAAAATCCACAATGCGACCAGTTCAGCATATGAGAGGAGACACTGTTTGAGTGTAACAAACGTGAAACATTTATTTTAGCCTTTTCGCATGAAAACAGGGTCCAAAATCATGGGTTTTCGTTCATCACTGGAAGTAGGAGGCGAACTCTACAATAGGCAAGGGTTTTCAAGTCTGCAAGTACGTTTTAAGCTGAGTTCCATGAACATTGTCCAAAATCATGTTTTAACCAAAATCCACAATACGACCAGTTCAGCATATGAGAGGAGACACTGTTTGAGTGTAACAAACGTGAAACATTTCTTTTAGCCTTTTCGAATGAAAAAAGGGTCCAAAATCATGGGTTTTCGTCCAGCAGTGGAAGTAGGAGGTGCGCTCTACAATAGGCAAGGGTTTTCAAGTCTGCAAGTACGTTTTAAGCTGAGTTCCATGAACATTGTCCAAAATCATGTTTTAACCAAAATCCACAATACGACCAGTTCAGCATATGAGAGGAGACACTGTTTGAGTGTAACAAACGTGAAACATTTCTTTTAGCCCTTTCGCATGAAAACAGGGTCCAAAATCATGGGTTTTCGTTCAGCACTGGAAGTAGGAGGCGCGCTCTACAATAGGCAAGGGTTTTCAAGTCTGCAAGTACGTTTTAAGCTGAGTTCCATGAACATTGTCCAAAATCATGTTTTAACCTAAATCCACAATGCGACCAGTTCAGCATATGAGAGGAGACACTGTTTGAGTGTAACAAACGTGAAACATTTCTTTTAGCCCTTTCGCATGAAAACAGGGTCCAAAATCATGGGTTTTCGTTCAGCAGTGGAAGTAGGAGGTGCGCTCTACAATAGGCAAGGGTTTTCAAGTCTGCAAGTACGTTTTAAGCTGAGTTCCATGAACATTGTCCAAAATCATGTTTTAACCAAAATCCACAATGCGACCAGTTCAGCATATGAGAGGAGACACTGTTTGAGTGTAACAAACGTGAAACATTTCTTTTAGCCTTTTTGCATGAAAACATGGTCCAAAATTATGGTTTTTGTTCAGCAGTGGAAGTAGGAGGCGCGCTCTACAATAGGCAAGGGTTTTCAAGTCTGCAAGTACGTTTTAAGCTGAGTTCCATGAACATTGTCCAAAATCATGTTTTAGGCCAAATCCACATTGCGACCAGATCAGCATATGACAGGAGACACTGTTTGAGTGTAACAAACGTGAAACAATTCTTTTAGCCTTTTCGCATGAAAACAGGGTCCAAAATCATGGGTTTTCGTTCAGCACTGGAAGTAGGAGGCGCGCTCTACAATAGGCAAGGGTTTTCAAGTCTGCAAGTACGTTTTAAGCTGAGTTCCATGAACATTGTCCAAAATCATGTTTTAACCTAAATCCACAATGCGACCAGTTCAGCATATGAGAGGAGACACTGTTTGAGTGTAACAAACGTGAAACATTTCTTTTAGCCCTTTCGCATGAAAACAGGGTCCAAAATCATGGGTTTTCGTTCAGCAGTGGAAGTAGGAGGTGCGCTCTACAATAGGCAAGGGTTTTCAAGTCTGCAAGTACGTTTTAAGCTGAGTTCCATGAACATTGTCCAAAATCATGTTTTATCCAAAATCCACAATGCGACCAGTTCAGCATATGAGAGGAGACACTGTTTGAGTGTAACAAACGTGAAACATTTCTTTTAGCCTTTTCGCATGAAAACAGGGTCCAAAATCATGGGTTTTCGTTCAGCAGTGGAAGTAGGAGGTGCGCTCTACAATAGGCAAGGGTTTTCAAGTCTGAAAGTACGTTTTAAGCTGAGTTCCATGAACATTGTCCAAAATCATGTTTTAACCAAAATCCACAATGCGACCAGTTCAGCATATGAGAGGAGACACTGTTTGAGTGTAACAAACGTGAAACATTTCTTTTAGCCTTTTTGCATGAAAACATGGTCCAAAATTATGGTTTTTGTTCAGCAGTGGAAGTAGGAGGCGCGCTCTACAATAGGCAAGGGTTTTCAAGTCTGCAAGTACGTTTTAAGCTGAGTTCCATGAACATTGTCCAAAATCATGTTTTAGGCCAAATCCACATTGCGACCAGATCAGCATATGACAGGAGACACTGTTTGAGTGTAACAAACGTGAAACAATTCTTTTAGCCTTTTCGCATGAAAACAGGGTCCAAAATCATGGGTTTTCGTTCAGCACTGGAAGTAGGAGGCGCGCTCTACAATAGGCAAGGGTTTTCAAGTCTGCAAGTACGTTTTAAGCTGAGTTCCATGAACATTGTCCAAAATCATGTTTTAACCTAAATCCACAATGCGACCAGTTCAGCATATGAGAGGAGACACTGTTTGAGTGTAACAAACGTGAAACATTTCTTTTAGCCCTTTCGCATGAAAACAGGGTCCAAAATCATGGGTTTTCGTTCAGCAGTGGAAGTAGGAGGTGCGCTCTACAATAGGCAAGGGTTTTCAAGTCTGCAAGTACGTTTTAAGCTGAGTTCCATGAACATTGTCCAAAATCATGTTTTATCCAAAATCCACAATGCGACCAGTTCAGCATATGAGAGGAGACACTGTTTGAGTGTAACAAACGTGAAACATTTCTTTTAGCCTTTTCGCATGAAAACAGGGTCCAAAATCATGGGTTTTCGTTCAGCACTGGAAGTAGGAGGCGAACTCTACAATAGGCAAGGGTTTTCAAGTCTGCAAGTACGTTTTAAGCTGAGTTCCATGAACATTGTCCAAAATCATGTTTTAACCAAAATCCACAATGCGACCAGTTCAGCATATGAGAGGAGACACTGTTTGAGTGTAACAAACGTGAAACATTTCTTTTAGCCTTTTCGAATGAAAAAAGGGTCCAAAATCATGGGTTTTCGTTCAGCACTGGAAGTAGGAGGCGCGCTCTACAATAGGCAAGGGTTTTCAAGTCTGCAAGTACGTTTTAAGCTGAGTTCCATGAACATTGTCCAAAATCATGTTTTATCCAAAATCCACAATGCGACCAGTTCAGCATATGAGAGGAGACACTGTTTGAGTGTAACAAACGTGAAACATTTCTTTTAGCCTTTTCGCATGAAAACAGGGTCCAAAATCATGGGTTTTCGTTCAGCACTGGAAGTAGGAGGCGCGCTCTACAATAGGCAAGGGTTTTCAAGTCTGCAAGTACGTTTTAAGCTGAGTTCCATGAACATTGTCCAAAATCATGTTTTAACCTAAATCCACAATGCGACCAGTTCAGCATATGAGAGGAGACACTGTTTGAGTGTAACAAACGTGAAACATTTCTTTTAGCCCTTTCGCATGAAAACAGGGTCCAAAATCATGGGTTTTCGTTCAGCACTGGAAGTAGGAGGCGCGCTCTACAATAGGCAAGGGTTTTCAAGTCTGCAAGTACGTTTTAAGCTGAGTTCCATGAACATTGTCCAAAATCATGTTTTAACCTAAATCCACAATGCGACCAGTTCAGCATATGAGAGGAGACACTGTTTGAGTGTAACAAACGTGAAACATTTCTTTTAGCCCTTTCGCATGAAAACAGGGTCCAAAATCATGGGTTTTCGTTCATCACTGGAAGTAGGAGGCGAACTCTACAATAGGCAAGGGTTTTCAAGTCTGCAAGTACGTTTTAAGCTGAGTTCCATGAACATTGTCCAAAATCATGTTTTAACCAAAATCCACAATGCGACCAGTTCAGCATATGAGAGGAGACACTGTTTGAGTGTAACAAACGTGAAACATTTCTTTTAGCCTTTTCGAATGAAAAAAGGGTCCAAAATCATGGGTTTTCGTTCAGCAGTGGAAGTAGGAGGTGCGCTCTACAATAGGCAAGGGTTTTCAAGTCTGCAAGTACGTTTTAAGCTGAGTTCCATGAACATTGTCCAAAATCATGTTTTAGGCCAAATCCACATTGCGACCAGATCAGCATATGACAGGAGACACTGTTTGAGTGTAACAAACGTGAAACAATTCTTTTAGCCTTTTCGCATGAAAACAGGGTCCAAAATCATGGGTTTTCGTTCAGCAGTGGAAGTAGGAGGTGCGCTCTACAATAGGCAAGGGTTTTCAAGTCTGCAAGTACGTTTTAAGCTGAGTTCCATGAACATTGTCCAAAATCATGTTTTATCCAAAATCCACAATGCGACCAGTTCAGCATATGAGAGGAGACACTGTTTGAGTGTAACAAACGTGAAACATTTCTTTTAGCCTTTTCGCATGAAAACAGGGTCCAAAATCATGGGTTTTCGTTCATCACTGGAAGTAGGAGGCGAACTCTACAATAGGCAAGGGTTTTCAAGTCTGCAAGTACGTTTTAAGCTGAGTTCCATGAACATTGTCCAAAATCATGTTTTAACCAAAATCCACAATGCGACCAGTTCAGCATATGAGAGGAGACACTGTTTGAGTGTAACAAACGTGAAACATTTCTTTTAGCCTTTTCGAATGAAAAAAGGGTCCAAAATCATGGGTTTTCGTCCAGCAGTGGAAGTAGGAGGTGCGCTCTACAATAGGCAAGGGTTTTCAAGTCTGCAAGTACGTTTTAAGCTGAGTTCCATGAACATTGTCCAAAATCATGTTTTAACCTAAATCCACAATGCGACCAGTTCAGCATATGAGAGGAGACACTGTTTGAGTGTAACAAACGTGAAACATTTCTTTTAGCCCTTTCGCATGAAAACAGGGTCCAAAATCATGGGTTTTCGTTCAGCACTGGAAGTAGGAGGCGCGCTCTACAATAGGCAAGGGTTTTCAAGTCTGCAAGTACGTTTTAAGCTGAGTTCCATGAACATTGTCCAAAATCATGTTTTAACCTAAATCCACAATGCGACCAGTTCAGCATATGAGAGGAGACACTGTTTGAGTGTAACAAACGTGAAACATTTCTTTTAGCCCTTTCGCATGAAAACAGGGTCCAAAATCATGGGTTTTCGTTCAGCAGTGGAAGTAGGAGGTGCGCTCTACAATAGGCAAGGGTTTTCAAGTCTGCAAGTACGTTTTAAGCTGAGTTCCATGAACATTGTCCAAAATCATGTTTTATCCAAAATCCACAATGCGACCAGTTCAGCATATGAGAGGAGACACTGTTTGAGTGTAACAAACGTGAAACATTTCTTTTAGCCTTTTCGCATGAAAACAGGGTCCAAAATCATGGGTTTTCGTTCATCACTGGAAGTAGGAGGCGAACTCTACAATAGGCAAGGGTTTTCAAGTCTGCAAGTACGTTTTAAGCTGAGTTCCATGAACATTGTCCAAAATCATGTTTTAACCAAAATCCACAATGCGACCAGTTCAGCATATGAGAGGAGACACTGTTTGAGTGTAACAAACGTGAAACATTTCTTTTAGCCTTTTCGAATGAAAAAAGGGTCCAAAATCATGGGTTTTCGTTCAGCAGTGGAAGTAGGAGGTGCGCTCTACAATAGGCAAGGGTTTTCAAGTCTGCAAGTACGTTTTAAGCTGAGTTCCATGAACATTGTCCAAAATCATGTTTTAGGCCAAATCCACATTGCGACCAGATCAGCATATGACAGGAGACACTGTTTGAGTGTAACAAACGTGAAACAATTCTTTTAGCCTTTTCGCATGAAAACAGGGTCCAAAATCATGGGTTTTCGTTCAGCAGTGGAAGTAGGAGGTGCGCTCTACAATAGGCAAGGGTTTTCAAGTCTGCAAGTACGTTTTAAGCTGAGTTCCATGAACATTGTCCAAAATCATGTTTTATCCAAAATCCACAATGCGACCAGTTCAGCATATGAGAGGAGACACTGTTTGAGTGTAACAAACGTGAAACATTTCTTTTAGCCTTTTCGCATGAAAACAGGGTCCAAAATCATGGGTTTTCGTTCATCACTGGAAGTAGGAGGCGAACTCTACAATAGGCAAGGGTTTTCAAGTCTGCAAGTACGTTTTAAGCTGAGTTCCATGAACATTGTCCAAAATCATGTTTTAACCAAAATCCACAATGCGACCAGTTCAGCATATGAGAGGAGACACTGTTTGAGTGTAACAAACGTGAAACATTTCTTTTAGCCTTTTCGAATGAAAAAAGGGTCCAAAATCATGGGTTTTCGTCCAGCAGTGGAAGTAGGAGGTGCGCTCTACAATAGGCAAGGGTTTTCAAGTCTGCAAGTACGTTTTAAGCTGAGTTCCATGAACATTGTCCAAAATCATGTTTTAGGCCAAATCCACATTGCGACCAGATCAGCATATGACAGGAGACACTGTTTGAGTGTAACAAACGTGAAACAATTCTTTTAGCCTTTTCGCATGAAAACAGGGTCCAAAATCATGGGTTTTCGTTCAGCAGTGGAAGTAGGAGGCGCGCTCTACAATAGGCAAGGGTTTTCAAGTCTGCAAGTACGTTTTAAGCTGAGTTCCATGAACATTGTCCAAAATCATGTTTTATCCAAAATCCACAATGCGACCAGTTCAGCATATGAGAGGAGACACTGTTTGAGTGTAACAAACGTGAAACAATTCTTTTAGCCTTTTCGCATGAAAACAGGGTCCAAAATCATGGGTTTTCGTTCAGCACTGGAAGTAGGAGGTGCGCTCTACAATAGGCAAGGGTTTTCAAGTCTGCAAGTACGTTTTAAGCTGAGTTCCATGAACATTGTCCAAAATCATGTTTTATCCAAAATCCACAATGCGACCAGTTCAGCATATGAGAGGAGACACTGTTTGAGTGTAACAAACGTGAAACATTTCTTTTAGCCTTTTCGCATGAAAACAGGGTCCAAAATCATGGGTTTTCGTTCAGCACTGGAAGTAGGAGGCGCGCTCTACAATAGGCAAGGGTTTTCAAGTCTGCAAGTACGTTTTAAGCTGAGTTCCATGAACATTGTCCAAAATCATGTTTTAACCTAAATCCACAATGCGACCAGTTCAGCATATGAGAGGAGACACTGTTTGAGTGTAACAAACGTGAAACATTTCTTTTAGCCCTTTCGCATGAAAACAGGGTCCAAAATCATGGGTTTTCGTTCAGCACTGGAAGTAGGAGGCGCGCTCTACAATAGGCAAGGGTTTTCAAGTCTGCAAGTACGTTTTAAGCTGAGTTCCATGAACATTGTCCAAAATCATGTTTTAACCTAAATCCACAATGCGACCAGTTCAGCATATGAGAGGAGACACTGTTTGAGTGTAACAAACGTGAAACATTTCTTTTAGCCCTTTCGCATGAAAACAGGGTCCAAAATCATGGGTTTTCGTTCAGCAGTGGAAGTAGGAGGTGCGCTCTACAATAGGCAAGGGTTTTCAAGTCTGCAAGTACGTTTTAAGCTGAGTTCCATGAACATTGTCCAAAATCATGTTTTATCCAAAATCCACAATGCGACCAGTTCAGCATATGAGAGGAGACACTGTTTGAGTGTAACAAACGTGAAACATTTCTTTTAGCCTTTTCGCATGAAAACAGGGTCCAAAATCATGGGTTTTCGTTCAGCACTGGAAGTAGGAGGCGCGCTCTACAATAGGCAAGGGTTTTCAAGTCTGCAAGTACGTTTTAAGCTGAGTTCCATGAACATTGTCCAAAATCATGTTTTAACCTAAATCCACAATGCGACCAGTTCAGCATATGAGAGGAGACACTGTTTGAGTGTAACAAACGTGAAACATTTCTTTTAGCCCTTTCGCATGAAAACAGGGTCCAAAATCATGGGTTTTCGTTCAGCAGTGGAAGTAGGAGGTGCGCTCTACAATAGGCAAGGGTTTTCAAGTCTGCAAGTACGTTTTAAGCTGAGTTCCATGAACATTGTCCAAAATCATGTTTTATCCAAAATCCACAATGCGACCAGTTCAGCATATGAGAGGAGACACTGTTTGAGTGTAACAAACGTGAAACATTTCTTTTAGCCTTTTCGCATGAAAACAGGGTCCAAAATCATGGGTTTTCGTTCAGCACTGGAAGTAGGAGGCGCGCTCTACAATAGGCAAGGGTTTTCAAGTCTGCAAGTACGTTTTAAGCTGAGTTCCATGAACATTGTCCAAAATCATGTTTTAACCTAAATCCACAATGCGACCAGTTCAGCATATGAGAGGAGACACTGTTTGAGTGTAACAAACGTGAAACATTTCTTTTAGCCCTTTCGCATGAAAACAGGGTCCAAAATCATGGGTTTTCGTTCAGCAGTGGAAGTAGGAGGTGCGCTCTACAATAGGCAAGGGTTTTCAAGTCTGCAAGTACGTTTTAAGCTGAGTTCCATGAACATTGTCCAAAATCATGTTTTATCCAAAATCCACAATGCGACCAGTTCAGCATATGAGAGGAGACACTGTTTGAGTGTAACAAACGTGAAACATTTCTTTTAGCCTTTTCGCATGAAAACAGGGTCCAAAATCATGGGTTTTCGTTCATCACTGGAAGTAGGAGGCGAACTCTACAATAGGCAAGGGTTTTCAAGTCTGCAAGTACGTTTTAAGCTGAGTTCCATGAACATTGTCCAAAATCATGTTTTAACCAAAATCCACAATGCGACCAGTTCAGCATATGAGAGGAGACACTGTTTGAGTGTAACAAACGTGAAACATTTCTTTTAGCCTTTTCGAATGAAAAAAGGGTCCAAAATCATGGGTTTTCGTTCAGCAGTGGAAGTAGGAGGTGCGCTCTACAATAGGCAAGGGTTTTCAAGTCTGCAAGTACGTTTTAAGCTGAGTTCCATGAACATTGTCCAAAATCATGTTTTAGGCCAAATCCACATTGCGACCAGATCAGCATATGACAGGAGACACTGTTTGAGTGTAACAAACGTGAAACAATTCTTTTAGCCTTTTCGCATGAAAACAGGGTCCAAAATCATGGGTTTTCGTTCAGCAGTGGAAGTAGGAGGTGCGCTCTACAATAGGCAAGGGTTTTCAAGTCTGCAAGTACGTTTTAAGCTGAGTTCCATGAACATTGTCCAAAATCATGTTTTATCCAAAATCCACAATGCGACCAGTTCAGCATATGAGAGGAGACACTGTTTGAGTGTAACAAACGTGAAACATTTCTTTTAGCCTTTTCGCATGAAAACAGGGTCCAAAATCATGGGTTTTCGTTCATCACTGGAAGTAGGAGGCGAACTCTACAATAGGCAAGGGTTTTCAAGTCTGCAAGTACGTTTTAAGCTGAGTTCCATGAACATTGTCCAAAATCATGTTTTAACCAAAATCCACAATGCGACCAGTTCAGCATATGAGAGGAGACACTGTTTGAGTGTAACAAACGTGAAACATTTCTTTTAGCCTTTTCGCATGAAAACAGGGTCCAAAATCATGGGTTTTCGTTCAGCACTGGAAGTAGGAGGCGCGCTCTACAATAGGCAAGGGTTTTCAAGTCTGCAAGTACGTTTTAAGCTGAGTTCCATGAACATTGTCCAAAATCATGTTTTATCCAAAATCCACAATGCGACCAGTTCAGCATATGAGAGGAGACACTGTTTGAGTGTAACAAACGTGAAACATTTCTTTTAGCCTTTTCGCATGAAAACAGGGTCCAAAATCATGGGTTTTCGTTCAGCACTGGAAGTAGGAGGCGCGCTCTACAATAGGCAAGGGTTTTCAAGTCTGCAAGTACGTTTTAAGCTGAGTTCCATGAACATTGTCCAAAATCATGTTTTAACCAAAATCCACAATGCGACCAGTTCAGCATATGAGAGGAGACACTGTTTGAGTGTAACAAACGTGAAACATTTCTTTTAGCCTTTTCGAATGAAAAAAGGGTCCAAAATCATGGGTTTTAGTCCAGCAGTGGAAGTAGGAGGTGCGCTCTACAATAGGCAAGGGTTTTCAAGTCTGCAAGTACGTTTTAGGCTGAGTTCCATGAACATTGTCCAAAATCATGTTTTAGGCCAAATCCACATTGCGACCAGATCAGCATATGACAGGAGACACTGTTTGAGTGTAACAAACGTGAAACAATTCTTTTAGCCTTTTCGCATGAAAACAGGGTCCAAAATCATGGGTTTTCGTTCAGCAGTGGAAGTAGGAGGCGCGCTCTACAATAGGCAAGGGTTTTCAAGTCTGCAAGTACGTTTTAAGCTGAGTTCCATGAACATTGTCCAAAATCATGTTTTATCCAAAATCCACAATGCGACCAGTTCAGCATATGAGAGGAGACACTGTTTGAGTGTAACAAACGTGAAACATTTCTTTTAGCCTTTTCGCATGAAAACAGGGTCCAAAATCATGGGTTTTCGTTCAGCACTGGAAGTAGGAGGCGCGCTCTACAATAGGCAAGGGTTTTCAAGTCTGCAAGTACGTTTTAAGCTGAGTTCCATGAACATTGTCCAAAATCATGTTTTATCCAAAATCCACAATGCGACCAGTTCAGCATATGAGAGGAGACACTGTTTGAGTGTAACAAACGTGAAACATTTCTTTTAGCCTTTTCGCATGAAAACAGGGTCCAAAATCATGGGTTTTCGTTCAGCACTGGAAGTAGGAGGCGCGCTCTACAATAGGCAAGGGTTTTCAAGTCTGCAAGTACGTTTTAAGCTGAGTTCCATGAACATTGTCCAAAATCATGTTTTATCCAAAATCCACAATGCGACCAGTTCAGCATATGAGAGGAGACACTGTTTGAGTGTAACAAACGTGAAACATTTCTTTTAGCCCTTTCGCATGAAAACAGGGTCCAAAATCATGGGTTTTCGTTCAGCAGTGGAAGTAGGAGGTGCGCTCTACAATAGGCAAGGGTTTTCAAGTCTGCAAGTACGTTTTAAGCTGAGTTCCATGAACATTGTCCAAAATCATGTTTTATCCAAAATCCACAATGCGACCAGTTCAGCATATGAGAGGAGACACTGTTTGAGTGTAACAAACGTGAAACATTTCTTTTAGCCTTTTCGCATGAAAACAGGGTCCAAAATCATGGGTTTTCGTTCATCACTGGAAGTAGGAGGCGAACTCTACAATAGGCAAGGGTTTTCAAGTCTGCAAGTACGTTTTAAGCTGAGTTCCATGAACATTGTCCAAAATCATGTTTTAACCAAAATCCACAATGCGACCAGTTCAGCATATGAGAGGAGACACTGTTTGAGTGTAACAAACGTGAAACATTTCTTTTAGCCTTTTCGAATGAAAAAAGGGTCCAAAATCATGGGTTTTCGTTCAGCAGTGGAAGTAGGAGGTGCGCTCTACAATAGGCAAGGGTTTTCAAGTCTGCAAGTACGTTTTAAGCTGAGTTCCATGAACATTGTCCAAAATCATGTTTTAGGCCAAATCCACATTGCGACCAGATCAGCATATGACAGGAGACACTGTTTGAGTGTAACAAACGTGAAACAATTCTTTTAGCCTTTTCGCATGAAAACAGGGTCCAAAATCATGGGTTTTCGTTCAGCAGTGGAAGTAGGAGGTGCGCTCTACAATAGGCAAGGGTTTTCAAGTCTGCAAGTACGTTTTAAGCTGAGTTCCATGAACATTGTCCAAAATCATGTTTTATCCAAAATCCACAATGCGACCAGTTCAGCATATGAGAGGAGACACTGTTTGAGTGTAACAAACGTGAAACATTTCTTTTAGCCTTTTCGCATGAAAACAGGGTCCAAAATCATGGGTTTTCGTTCATCACTGGAAGTAGGAGGCGAACTCTACAATAGGCAAGGGTTTTCAAGTCTGCAAGTACGTTTTAAGCTGAGTTCCATGAACATTGTCCAAAATCATGTTTTAACCAAAATCCACAATGCGACCAGTTCAGCATATGAGAGGAGACACTGTTTGAGTGTAACAAACGTGAAACATTTCTTTTAGCCTTTTCGAATGAAAAAAGGGTCCAAAATCATGGGTTTTCGTCCAGCAGTGGAAGTAGGAGGTGCGCTCTACAATAGGCAAGGGTTTTCAAGTCTGCAAGTACGTTTTAAGCTGAGTTCCATGAACATTGTCCAAAATCATGTTTTAGGCCAAATCCACATTGCGACCAGATCAGCATATGACAGGAGACACTGTTTGAGTGTAACAAACGTGAAACAATTCTTTTAGCCTTTTCGCATGAAAACAGGGTCCAAAATCATGGGTTTTCGTTCAGCAGTGGAAGTAGGAGGCGCGCTCTACAATAGGCAAGGGTTTTCAAGTCTGCAAGTACGTTTTAAGCTGAGTTCCATGAACATTGTCCAAAATCATGTTTTATCCAAAATCCACAATGCGACCAGTTCAGCATATGAGAGGAGACACTGTTTGAGTGTAACAAACGTGAAACAATTCTTTTAGCCTTTTCGCATGAAAACAGGGTCCAAAATCATGGGTTTTCGTTCAGCACTGGAAGTAGGAGGTGCGCTCTACAATAGGCAAGGGTTTTCAAGTCTGCAAGTACGTTTTAAGCTGAGTTCCATGAACATTGTCCAAAATCATGTTTTATCCAAAATCCACAATGCGACCAGTTCAGCATATGAGAGGAGACACTGTTTGAGTGTAACAAACGTGAAACATTTCTTTTAGCCTTTTCGCATGAAAACAGGGTCCAAAATCATGGGTTTTCGTTCAGCACTGGAAGTAGGAGGCGCGCTCTACAATAGGCAAGGGTTTTCAAGTCTGCAAGTACGTTTTAAGCTGAGTTCCATGAACATTGTCCAAAATCATGTTTTAACCTAAATCCACAATGCGACCAGTTCAGCATATGAGAGGAGACACTGTTTGAGTGTAACAAACGTGAAACATTTCTTTTAGCCCTTTCGCATGAAAACAGGGTCCAAAATCATGGGTTTTCGTTCAGCACTGGAAGTAGGAGGCGCGCTCTACAATAGGCAAGGGTTTTCAAGTCTGCAAGTACGTTTTAAGCTGAGTTCCATGAACATTGTCCAAAATCATGTTTTAACCTAAATCCACAATGCGACCAGTTCAGCATATGAGAGGAGACACTGTTTGAGTGTAACAAACGTGAAACATTTCTTTTAGCCCTTTCGCATGAAAACAGGGTCCAAAATCATGGGTTTTCGTTCAGCAGTGGAAGTAGGAGGTGCGCTCTACAATAGGCAAGGGTTTTCAAGTCTGCAAGTACGTTTTAAGCTGAGTTCCATGAACATTGTCCAAAATCATGTTTTATCCAAAATCCACAATGCGACCAGTTCAGCATATGAGAGGAGACACTGTTTGAGTGTAACAAACGTGAAACATTTCTTTTAGCCTTTTCGCATGAAAACAGGGTCCAAAATCATGGGTTTTCGTTCAGCACTGGAAGTAGGAGGCGCGCTCTACAATAGGCAAGGGTTTTCAAGTCTGCAAGTACGTTTTAAGCTGAGTTCCATGAACATTGTCCAAAATCATGTTTTAACCTAAATCCACAATGCGACCAGTTCAGCATATGAGAGGAGACACTGTTTGAGTGTAACAAACGTGAAACATTTCTTTTAGCCCTTTCGCATGAAAACAGGGTCCAAAATCATGGGTTTTCGTTCAGCAGTGGAAGTAGGAGGTGCGCTCTACAATAGGCAAGGGTTTTCAAGTCTGCAAGTACGTTTTAAGCTGAGTTCCATGAACATTGTCCAAAATCATGTTTTATCCAAAATCCACAATGCGACCAGTTCAGCATATGAGAGGAGACACTGTTTGAGTGTAACAAACGTGAAACATTTCTTTTAGCCTTTTCGCATGAAAACAGGGTCCAAAATCATGGGTTTTCGTTCATCACTGGAAGTAGGAGGCGAACTCTACAATAGGCAAGGGTTTTCAAGTCTGCAAGTACGTTTTAAGCTGAGTTCCATGAACATTGTCCAAAATCATGTTTTAACCAAAATCCACAATGCGACCAGTTCAGCATATGAGAGGAGACACTGTTTGAGTGTAACAAACGTGAAACATTTCTTTTAGCCTTTTCGAATGAAAAAAGGGTCCAAAATCATGGGTTTTCGTTCAGCAGTGGAAGTAGGAGGTGCGCTCTACAATAGGCAAGGGTTTTCAAGTCTGCAAGTACGTTTTAAGCTGAGTTCCATGAACATTGTCCAAAATCATGTTTTAGGCCAAATCCACATTGCGACCAGATCAGCATATGACAGGAGACACTGTTTGAGTGTAACAAACGTGAAACAATTCTTTTAGCCTTTTCGCATGAAAACAGGGTCCAAAATCATGGGTTTTCGTTCAGCAGTGGAAGTAGGAGGTGCGCTCTACAATAGGCAAGGGTTTTCAAGTCTGCAAGTACGTTTTAAGCTGAGTTCCATGAACATTGTCCAAAATCATGTTTTATCCAAAATCCACAATGCGACCAGTTCAGCATATGAGAGGAGACACTGTTTGAGTGTAACAAACGTGAAACATTTCTTTTAGCCTTTTCGCATGAAAACAGGGTCCAAAATCATGGGTTTTCGTTCATCACTGGAAGTAGGAGGCGAACTCTACAATAGGCAAGGGTTTTCAAGTCTGCAAGTACGTTTTAAGCTGAGTTCCATGAACATTGTCCAAAATCATGTTTTAACCAAAATCCACAATGCGACCAGTTCAGCATATGAGAGGAGACACTGTTTGAGTGTAACAAACGTGAAACATTTCTTTTAGCCTTTTCGCATGAAAACAGGGTCCAAAATCATGGGTTTTCGTTCAGCACTGGAAGTAGGAGGCGCGCTCTACAATAGGCAAGGGTTTTCAAGTCTGCAAGTACGTTTTAAGCTGAGTTCCATGAACATTGTCCAAAATCATGTTTTATCCAAAATCCACAATGCGACCAGTTCAGCATATGAGAGGAGACACTGTTTGAGTGTAACAAACGTGAAACATTTCTTTTAGCCTTTTCGCATGAAAACAGGGTCCAAAATCATGGGTTTTCGTTCAGCACTGGAAGTAGGAGGCGCGCTCTACAATAGGCAAGGGTTTTCAAGTCTGCAAGTACGTTTTAAGCTGAGTTCCATGAACATTGTCCAAAATCATGTTTTAACCAAAATCCACAATGCGACCAGTTCAGCATATGAGAGGAGACACTGTTTGAGTGTAACAAACGTGAAACATTTCTTTTAGCCTTTTCGAATGAAAAAAGGGTCCAAAATCATGGGTTTTCGTCCAGCAGTGGAAGTAGGAGGTGCGCTCTACAATAGGCAAGGGTTTTCAAGTCTGCAAGTACGTTTTAGGCTGAGTTCCATGAACATTGTCCAAAATCATGTTTTAGGCCAAATCCACATTGCGACCAGATCAGCATATGACAGGAGACACTGTTTGAGTGTAACAAACGTGAAACAATTCTTTTAGCCTTTTCGCATGAAAACAGGGTCCAAAATCATGGGTTTTCGTTCAGCAGTGGAAGTAGGAGGCGCGCTCTACAATAGGCAAGGGTTTTCAAGTCTGCAAGTACGTTTTAAGCTGAGTTCCATGAACATTGTCCAAAATCATGTTTTATCCAAAATCCACAATGCGACCAGTTCAGCATATGAGAGGAGACACTGTTTGAGTGTAACAAACGTGAAACATTTCTTTTAGCCTTTTCGCATGAAAACAGGGTCCAAAATCATGGGTTTTCGTTCAGCACTGGAAGTAGGAGGCGCGCTCTACAATAGGCAAGGGTTTTCAAGTCTGCAAGTACGTTTTAAGCTGAGTTCCATGAACATTGTCCAAAATCATGTTTTATCCAAAATCCACAATGCGACCAGTTCAGCATATGAGAGGAGACACTGTTTGAGTGTAACAAACGTGAAACATTTCTTTTAGCCTTTTCGCATGAAAACAGGGTCCAAAATCATGGGTTTTCGTTCAGCACTGGAAGTAGGAGGCGCGCTCTACAATAGGCAAGGGTTTTCAAGTCTGCAAGTACGTTTTAAGCTGAGTTCCATGAACATTGTCCAAAATCATGTTTTATCCAAAATCCACAATGCGACCAGTTCAGCATGTGAGAGGAGACACTGTTTGAGTGTAACAAACGTGAAACATTTCTTTTAGCCCTTTCGCATGAAAACAGGGTCCAAAATCATGGGTTTTCGTTCAGCAGTGGAAGTAGGAGGTGCGCTCTACAATAGGCAAGGGTTTTCAAGTCTGCAAGTATGTTTTAAGCTGAGTTCCATGAACATTGTCCAAAATCATGTTTTATCCAAAATCCACAATGCGACCAGTTCAGCATATGAGAGGAGACACTGTTTGAGTGTAACAAACGTGAAACATTTCTTTTAGCCTTTTCGCATGAAAACAGGGTCCAAAATCATGGGTTTTCGTTCAGCACTGGAAGTAGGAGGCGCGCTCTACAATAGGCAAGGGTTTTCAAGTCTGCAAGTACGTTTTAAGCTGAGTTCCATGAACATTGTCCAAAATCATGTTTTATCCAAAATCCACAATGCGACCAGTTCAGCATATGAGAGGAGACACTGTTTGAGTGTAACAAACGTGAAACATTTCTTTTAGCCTTTTCGCATGAAAACAGGGTCCAAAATCATGGGTTTTCGTTCAGCACTGGAAGTAGGAGGCGCGCTCTACAATAGGCAAGGGTTTTCAAGTCTGCAAGTACGTTTTAAGCTGAGTTCCATGAACATTGTCCAAAATCATGTTTTAGGCCAAATCCACATTGCGACCAGATCAGCATATGACAGGAGACACTGTTTGAGTGTAACAAACGTGAAACAATTCTTTTAGCCTTTTCGCATGAAAACAGGGTCCAAAATCATGGGTTTTCGTTCAGCAGTGGAAGTAGGAGGCGCGCTCTACAATAGGCAAGGGTTTTCAAGTCTGCAAGTACGTTTTAAGCTGAGTTCCATGAACATTGTCCAAAATCATGTTTTATCCAAAATCCACAATGCGACCAGTTCAGCATATGAGAGGAGACACTGTTTGAGTGTAACAAACGTGAAACATTTCTTTTAGCCTTTTCGCATGAAAACAGGGTCCAAAATCATGGGTTTTCGTTCAGCACTGGAAGTAGGAGGCGCGCTCTACAATAGGCAAGGGTTTTCAAGTCTGCAAGTACGTTTTAAGCTGAGTTCCATGAACATTGTCCAAAATCATGTTTTATCCAAAATCCACAATGCGACCAGTTCAGCATATGAGAGGAGACACTGTTTGAGTGTAACAAACGTGAAACATTTATTTTAGCCCTTTCGCATGAAAACAGGGTCCAAAATCATGGGTTTTCGTTCAGCAGTGGAAGTAGGAGGTGCGCTCTACAATAGGCAAGGGTTTTCAAGTCTGCAAGTATGTTTTAAGCTGAGTTCCATGAACATTGTCCAAAATCATGTTTTATCCAAAATCCACAATGCGACCAGTTCAGCATATGAGAGGAGACACTGTTTGAGTGTAACAAACGTGAAACATTTCTTTTAGCCTTTTCGCATGAAAACAGGGTCCAAAATCATGGGTTTTCGTTCAGCACTGGAAGTAGGAGGCGCGCTCTACAATAGGCAAGGGTTTTCAAGTCTGCAAGTACGTTTTAAGCTGAGTTCCATGAACATTGTCCAAAATCATGTTTTATCCAAAATCCACAATGCGACCAGTTCAGCATATGAGAGGAGACACTGTTTGAGTGTAACAAACGTGAAACATTTCTTTTAGCCTTTTCGCATGAAAACAGGGTCCAAAATCATGGGTTTTCGTTCAGCACTGGAAGTAGGAGGCGCGCTCTACAATAGGCAAGGGTTTTCAAGTCTGCAAGTACGTTTTAAGCTGAGTTCCATGAACATTGTCCAAAATCATGTTTTAGGCCAAATCCACATTGCGACCAGATCAGCATATGACAGGAGACACTGTTTGAGTGTAACAAACGTGAAACAATTCTTTTAGCCTTTTCGCATGAAAACAGGGTCCAAAATCATGGGTTTTCGTTCAGCAGTGGAAGTAGGAGGCGCGCTCTACAATAGGCAAGGGTTTTCAAGTCTGCAAGTACGTTTTAAGCTGAGTTCCATGAACATTGTCCAAAATCATGTTTTATCCAAAATCCACAATGCGACCAGTTCAGCATATGAGAGGAGACACTGTTTGAGTGTAACAAACGTGAAACATTTCTTTTAGCCTTTTCGCATGAAAACAGGGTCCAAAATCATGGGTTTTCGTTCAGCACTGGAAGTAGGAGGCGCGCTCTACAATAGGCAAGGGTTTTCAAGTCTGCAAGTACGTTTTAAGCTGAGTTCCATGAACATTGTCCAAAATCATGTTTTATCCAAAATCCACAATGCGACCAGTTCAGCATATGAGAGGAGACACTGTTTGAGTGTAACAAACGTGAAACATTTCTTTTAGCCTTTTCGCATGAAAACAGGGTCCAAAATCATGGGTTTTCGTTCAGCACTGGAAGTAGGAGGCGCGCTCTACAATAGGCAAGGGTTTTCAAGTCTGCAAGTACGTTTTAAGCTGAGTTCCATGAACATTGTCCAAAATCATGTTTTATCCAAAATCCACAATGCGACCAGTTCAGCATATGAGAGGAGACACTGTTTGAGTGTAACAAACGTGAAACATTTCTTTTAGCCCTTTCGCATGAAAACAGGGTCCAAAATCATGGGTTTTCGTTCAGCAGTGGAAGTAGGAGGTGCGCTCTACAATAGGCAAGGGTTTTCAAGTCTGCAAGTACGTTTTAAGCTGAGTTCCATGAACATTGTCCAAAATCATGTTTTATCCAAAATCCACAATGCGACCAGTTCAGCATATGAGAGGAGACACTGTTTGAGTGTAACAAACGTGAAACATTTCTTTTAGCCTTTTCGCATGAAAACAGGGTCCAAAATCATGGGTTTTCGTTCAGCACTGGAAGTAGGAGGCGCGCTCTACAATAGGCAAGGGTTTTCAAGTCTGCAAGTACGTTTTAAGCTGAGTTCCATGAACATTGTCCAAAATCATGTTTTATCCAAAATCCACAATGCGACCAGTTCAGCATATGAGAGGAGACACTGTTTGAGTGTAACAAACGTGAAACATTTCTTTTAGCCTTTTCGCATGAAAACAGGGTCCAAAATCATGGGTTTTCGTTCAGCACTGGAAGTAGGAGGCGCGCTCTACAATAGGCAAGGGTTTTCAAGTCTGCAAGTACGTTTTAAGCTGAGTTCCATGAACATTGTCCAAAATCATGTTTTATCCAAAATCCACAATGCGACCAGTTCAGCATATGAGAGGAGACACTGTTTGAGTGTAACAAACGTGAAACATTTCTTTTAGCCCTTTCGCATGAAAACAGGGTCCAAAATCATGGGTTTTCGTTCAGCAGTGGAAGTAGGAGGTGCGCTCTACAATAGGCAAGGGTTTTCAAGTCTGCAAGTACGTTTTAAGCTGAGTTCCATGAACATTGTCCAAAATCATGTTTTATCCAAAATCCACAATGCGACCAGTTCAGCATATGAGAGGAGACACTGTTTGAGTGTAACAAACGTGAAACATTTCTTTTAGCCTTTTCGCATGAAAACAGGGTCCAAAATCATGGGTTTTCGTTCAGCACTGGAAGTAGGAGGCGCGCTCTACAATAGGCAAGGGTTTTCAAGTCTGCAAGTACGTTTTAAGCTGAGTTCCATGAACATTGTCCAAAATCATGTTTTAACCTAAATCCACAATGCGACCAGTTCAGCATATGAGAGGAGACACTGTTTGAGTGTAACAAACGTGAAACATTTCTTTTAGCCCTTTCGCATGAAAACAGGGTCCAAAATCATGGGTTTTCGTTCAGCAGTGGAAGTAGGAGGTGCGCTCTACAATAGGCAAGGGTTTTCAAGTCTGCAAGTACGTTTTAAGCTGAGTTCCATGAACATTGTCCAAAATCATGTTTTATCCAAAATCCACAATGCGACCAGTTCAGCATATGAGAGGAGACACTGTTTGAGTGTAACAAACGTGAAACATTTCTTTTAGCCTTTTCGCATGAAAACAGGGTCCAAAATCATGGGTTTTCGTTCATCACTGGAAGTAGGAGGCGAACTCTACAATAGGCAAGGGTTTTCAAGTCTGCAAGTACGTTTTAAGCTGAGTTCCATGAACATTGTCCAAAATCATGTTTTAACCAAAATCCACAATGCGACCAGTTCAGCATATGAGAGGAGACACTGTTTGAGTGTAACAAACGTGAAACATTTCTTTTAGCCTTTTCGAATGAAAAAAGGGTCCAAAATCATGGGTTTTCGTTCAGCAGTGGAAGTAGGAGGTGCGCTCTACAATAGGCAAGGGTTTTCAAGTCTGCAAGTACGTTTTAAGCTGAGTTCCATGAACATTGTCCAAAATCATGTTTTAGGCCAAATCCACATTGCGACCAGATCAGCATATGACAGGAGACACTGTTTGAGTGTAACAAACGTGAAACAATTCTTTTAGCCTTTTCGCATGAAAACAGGGTCCAAAATCATGGGTTTTCGTTCAGCAGTGGAAGTAGGAGGTGCGCTCTACAATAGGCAAGGGTTTTCAAGTCTGCAAGTACGTTTTAAGCTGAGTTCCATGAACATTGTCCAAAATCATGTTTTATCCAAAATCCACAATGCGACCAGTTCAGCATATGAGAGGAGACACTGTTTGAGTGTAACAAACGTGAAACATTTCTTTTAGCCTTTTCGCATGAAAACAGGGTCCAAAATCATGGGTTTTCGTTCATCACTGGAAGTAGGAGGCGAACTCTACAATAGGCAAGGGTTTTCAAGTCTGCAAGTACGTTTTAAGCTGAGTTCCATGAACATTGTCCAAAATCATGTTTTAACCAAAATCCACAATGCGACCAGTTCAGCATATGAGAGGAGACACTGTTTGAGTGTAACAAACGTGAAACATTTCTTTTAGCCTTTTCGAATGAAAAAAGGGTCCAAAATCATGGGTTTTCGTCCAGCAGTGGAAGTAGGAGGTGCGCTCTACAATAGGCAAGGGTTTTCAAGTCTGCAAGTACGTTTTAGGCTGAGTTCCATGAACATTGTCCAAAATCATGTTTTATCCAAAATCCACAATGCGACCAGTTCAGCATATGAGAGGAGACACTGTTTGAGTGTAACAAACGTGAAACATTTCTTTTAGCCTTTTCGCATGAAAACAGGGTCCAAAATCATGGGTTTTCGTTCAGCACTGGAAGTAGGAGGCGCGCTCTACAATAGGCAAGGGTTTTCAAGTCTGCAAGTACGTTTTAAGCTGAGTTCCATGAACATTGTCCAAAATCATGTTTTATCCAAAATCCACAATGCGACCAGTTCAGCATATGAGAGGAGACACTGTTTGAGTGTAACAAACGTGAAACATTTCTTTTAGCCTTTTCGCATGAAAACAGGGTCCAAAATCATGGGTTTTCGTTCAGCACTGGAAGTAGGAGGCGCGCTCTACAATAGGCAAGGGTTTTCAAGTCTGCAAGTACGTTTTAAGCTGAGTTCCATGAACATTGTCCAAAATCATGTTTTAGGCCAAATCCACATTGCGACCAGATCAGCATATGACAGGAGACACTGTTTGAGTGTAACAAACGTGAAACAATTCTTTTAGCCTTTTCGCATGAAAACAGGGTCCAAAATCATGGGTTTTCGTTCAGCAGTGGAAGTAGGAGGCGCGCTCTACAATAGGCAAGGGTTTTCAAGTCTGCAAGTACGTTTTAAGCTGAGTTCCATGAACATTGTCCAAAATCATGTTTTATCCAAAATCCACAATGCGACCAGTTCAGCATATGAGAGGAGACACTGTTTGAGTGTAACAAACGTGAAACATTTCTTTTAGCCTTTTCGCATGAAAACAGGGTCCAAAATCATGGGTTTTCGTTCAGCACTGGAAGTAGGAGGCGCGCTCTACAATAGGCAAGGGTTTTCAAGTCTGCAAGTACGTTTTAAGCTGAGTTCCATGAACATTGTCCAAAATCATGTTTTATCCAAAATCCACAATGCGACCAGTTCAGCATATGAGAGGAGACACTGTTTGAGTGTAACAAACGTGAAACATTTCTTTTAGCCTTTTCGCATGAAAACAGGGTCCAAAATCATGGGTTTTCGTTCAGCAGTGGAAGTAGGAGGTGCGCTCTACAATAGGCAAGGGTTTTCAAGTCTGCAAGTACGTTTTAAGCTGAGTTCCATGAACATTGTCCAAAATCATGTTTTATCCAAAATCCACAATGCGACCAGTTCAGCATATGAGAGGAGACACTGTTTGAGTGTAACAAACGTGAAACATTTCTTTTAGCCTTTTCGCATGAAAACAGGGTCCAAAATCATGGGTTTTCGTTCAGCACTGGAAGTAGGAGGCGCGCTCTACAATAGGCAAGGGTTTTCAAGTCTGCAAGTACGTTTTAAGCTGAGTTCCATGAACATTGTCCAAAATCATGTTTTATCCAAAATCCACAATGCGACCAGTTCAGCATATGAGAGGAGACACTGTTTGAGTGTAACAAACGTGAAACATTTCTTTTAGCCCTTTCGCATGAAAACAGGGTCCAAAATCATGGGTTTTCGTTCAGCAGTGGAAGTAGGAGGTGCGCTCTACAATAGGCAAGGGTTTTCAAGTCTGCAAGTACGTTTTAAGCTGAGTTCCATGAACATTGTCCAAAATCATGTTTTATCCAAAATCCACAATGCGACCAGTTCAGCATATGAGAGGAGACACTGTTTGAGTGTAACAAACGTGAAACATTTCTTTTAGCCTTTTCGCATGAAAACAGGGTCCAAAATCATGGGTTTTCGTTCAGCACTGGAAGTAGGAGGCGCGCTCTACAATAGGCAAGGGTTTTCAAGTCTGCAAGTACGTTTTAAGCTGAGTTCCATGAACATTGTCCAAAATCATGTTTTATCCAAAATCCACAATGCGACCAGTTCAGCATATGAGAGGAGACACTGTTTGAGTGTAACAAACGTGAAACATTTCTTTTAGCCTTTTCGCATGAAAACAGGGTCCAAAATCATGGGTTTTCGTTCAGCACTGGAAGTAGGAGGCGCGCTCTACAATAGGCAAGGGTTTTCAAGTCTGCAAGTACGTTTTAAGCTGAGTTCCATGAACATTGTCCAAAATCATGTTTTATCCAAAATCCACAATGCGACCAGTTCAGCATATGAGAGGAGACACTGTTTGAGTGTAACAAACGTGAAACATTTCTTTTAGCCCTTTCGCATGAAAACAGGGTCCAAAATCATGGGTTTTCGTTCAGCAGTGGAAGTAGGAGGTGCGCTCTACAATAGGCAAGGGTTTTCAAGTCTGCAAGTACGTTTTAAGCTGAGTTCCATGAACATTGTCCAAAATCATGTTTTATCCAAAATCCACAATGCGACCAGTTCAGCATATGAGAGGAGACACTGTTTGAGTGTAACAAACGTGAAACATTTCTTTTAGCCCTTTCGCATGAAAACAGGGTCCAAAATCATGGGTTTTCGTTCAGCAGTGGAAGTAGGAGGTGCGCTCTACAATAGGCAAGGGTTTTCAAGTCTGCAAGTACGTTTTAAGCTGAGTTCCATGAACATTGTCCAAAATCATGTTTTAACCTAAATCCACAATGCGACCAGTTCAGCATATGAGAGGAGACACTGTTTGAGTGTAACAAACGTGAAACATTTCTTTTAGCCCTTTCGCATGAAAACAGGGTCCAAAATCATGGGTTTTCGTTCAGCAGTGGAAGTAGGAGGTGCGCTCTACAATAGGCAAGGGTTTTCAAGTCTGCAAGTACGTTTTAAGCTGAGTTCCATGAACATTGTCCAAAATCATGTTTTATCCAAAATCCACAATGCGACCAGTTCAGCATATGAGAGGAGACACTGTTTGAGTGTAACAAACGTGAAACATTTCTTTTAGCCTTTTCGCATGAAAACAGGGTCCAAAATCATGGGTTTTCGTTCATCACTGGAAGTAGGAGGCGAACTCTACAATAGGCAAGGGTTTTCAAGTCTGCAAGTACGTTTTAAGCTGAGTTCCATGAACATTGTCCAAAATCATGTTTTAACCAAAATCCACAATGCGACCAGTTCAGCATATGAGAGGAGACACTGTTTGAGTGTAACAAACGTGAAACATTTCTTTTAGCCTTTTCGAATGAAAAAAGGGTCCAAAATCATGGGTTTTCGTTCAGCAGTGGAAGTAGGAGGTGCGCTCTACAATAGGCAAGGGTTTTCAAGTCTGCAAGTACGTTTTAAGCTGAGTTCCATGAACATTGTCCAAAATCATGTTTTATCCAAAATCCACAATGCGACCAGTTCAGCATATGAGAGGAGACACTGTTTGAGTGTAACAAACGTGAAACATTTCTTTTAGCCTTTTCGCATGAAAACAGGGTCCAAAATCATGGGTTTTCGTTCAGCACTGGAAGTAGGAGGCGCGCTCTACAATAGGCAAGGGTTTTCAAGTCTGCAAGTACGTTTTAAGCTGAGTTCCATGAACATTGTCCAAAATCATGTTTTAGGCCAAATCCACATTGCGACCAGATCAGCATATGACAGGAGACACTGTTTGAGTGTAACAAACGTGAAACAATTCTTTTAGCCTTTTCGCATGAAAACAGGGTCCAAAATCATGGGTTTTCGTTCAGCAGTGGAAGTAGGAGGCGCGCTCTACAATAGGCAAGGGTTTTCAAGTCTGCAAGTACGTTTTAAGCTGAGTTCCATGAACATTGTCCAAAATCATGTTTTATCCAAAATCCACAATGCGACCAGTTCAGCATATGAGAGGAGACACTGTTTGAGTGTAACAAACGTGAAACATTTCTTTTAGCCTTTTCGCATGAAAACAGGGTCCAAAATCATGGGTTTTCGTTCAGCACTGGAAGTAGGAGGCGCGCTCTACAATAGGCAAGGGTTTTCAAGTCTGCAAGTACGTTTTAAGCTGAGTTCCATGAACATTGTCCAAAATCATGTTTTATCCAAAATCCACAATGCGACCAGTTCAGCATATGAGAGGAGACACTGTTTGAGTGTAACAAACGTGAAACATTTCTTTTAGCCTTTTCGCATGAAAACAGGGTCCAAAATCATGGGTTTTCGTTCAGCACTGGAAGTAGGAGGCGCGCTCTACAATAGGCAAGGGTTTTCAAGTCTGCAAGTACGTTTTAAGCTGAGTTCCATGAACATTGTCCAAAATCATGTTTTATCCAAAATCCACAATGCGACCAGTTCAGCATATGAGAGGAGACACTGTTTGAGTGTAACAAACGTGAAACATTTCTTTTAGCCCTTTCGCATGAAAACAGGGTCCAAAATCATGGGTTTTCGTTCAGCAGTGGAAGTAGGAGGTGCGCTCTACAATAGGCAAGGGTTTTCAAGTCTGCAAGTACGTTTTAAGCTGAGTTCCATGAACATTGTCCAAAATCATGTTTTATCCAAAATCCACAATGCGACCAGTTCAGCATATGAGAGGAGACACTGTTTGAGTGTAACAAACGTGAAACATTTCTTTTAGCCTTTTCGCATGAAAACAGGGTCCAAAATCATGGGTTTTCGTTCAGCACTGGAAGTAGGAGGCGCGCTCTACAATAGGCAAGGGTTTTCAAGTCTGCAAGTACGTTTTAAGCTGAGTTCCATGAACATTGTCCAAAATCATGTTTTATCCAAAATCCACAATGCGACCAGTTCAGCATATGAGAGGAGACACTGTTTGAGTGTAACAAACGTGAAACATTTCTTTTAGCCTTTTCGCATGAAAACAGGGTCCAAAATCATGGGTTTTCGTTCAGCACTGGAAGTAGGAGGCGCGCTCTACAATAGGCAAGGGTTTTCAAGTCTGCAAGTACGTTTTAAGCTGAGTTCCATGAACATTGTCCAAAATCATGTTTTATCCAAAATCCACAATGCGACCAGTTCAGCATATGAGAGGAGACACTGTTTGAGTGTAACAAACGTGAAACATTTCTTTTAGCCCTTTCGCATGAAAACAGGGTCCAAAATCATGGGTTTTCGTTCAGCAGTGGAAGTAGGAGGTGCGCTCTACAATAGGCAAGGGTTTTCAAGTCTGCAAGTACGTTTTAAGCTGAGTTCCATGAACATTGTCCAAAATCATGTTTTATCCAAAATCCACAATGCGACCAGTTCAGCATATGAGAGGAGACACTGTTTGAGTGTAACAAACGTGAAACATTTCTTTTAGCCCTTTCGCATGAAAACAGGGTCCAAAATCATGGGTTTTCGTTCAGCAGTGGAAGTAGGAGGTGCGCTCTACAATAGGCAAGGGTTTTCAAGTCTGCAAGTACGTTTTAAGCTGAGTTCCATGAACATTGTCCAAAATCATGTTTTAACCTAAATCCACAATGCGACCAGTTCAGCATATGAGAGGAGACACTGTTTGAGTGTAACAAACGTGAAACATTTCTTTTAGCCCTTTCGCATGAAAACAGGGTCCAAAATCATGGGTTTTTGTTCAGCAGTGGAAGTAGGAGGTGCGCTCTACAATAGGCAAGGGTTTTCAAGTCTGCAAGTACGTTTTAAGCTGAGTTCCATGAACATTGTCCAAAATCATGTTTTATCCAAAATCCACAATGCGACCAGTTCAGCATATGAGAGGAGACACTGTTTGAGTGTAACAAACGTGAAACATTTCTTTTAGCCTTTTCGCATGAAAACAGGGTCCAAAATCATGGGTTTTCGTTCATCACTGGAAGTAGGAGGCGAACTCTACAATAGGCAAGGGTTTTCAAGTCTGCAAGTACGTTTTAAGCTGAGTTCCATGAACATTGTCCAAAATCATGTTTTAACCAAAATCCACAATGCGACCAGTTCAGCATATGAGAGGAGACACTGTTTGAGTGTAACAAACGTGAAACATTTCTTTTAGCCTTTTCGAATGAAAAAAGGGTCCAAAATCATGGGTTTTCGTTCAGCAGTGGAAGTAGGAGGTGCGCTCTACAATAGGCAAGGGTTTTCAAGTCTGCAAGTACGTTTTAAGCTGAGTTCCATGAACATTGTCCAAAATCATGTTTTAGGCCAAATCCACATTGCGACCAGATCAGCATATGACAGGAGACACTGTTTGAGTGTAACAAACGTGAAACAATTCTTTTAGCCTTTTCGCATGAAAACAGGGTCCAAAATCATGGGTTTTCGTTCAGCAGTGGAAGTAGGAGGTGCGCTCTACAATAGGCAAGGGTTTTCAAGTCTGCAAGTACGTTTTAAGCTGAGTTCCATGAACATTGTCCAAAATCATGTTTTATCCAAAATCCACAATGCGACCAGTTCAGCATATGAGAGGAGACACTGTTTGAGTGTAACAAACGTGAAACATTTCTTTTAGCCTTTTCGCATGAAAACAGGGTCCAAAATCATGGGTTTTCGTTCATCACTGGAAGTAGGAGGCGAACTCTACAATAGGCAAGGGTTTTCAAGTCTGCAAGTACGTTTTAAGCTGAGTTCCATGAACATTGTCCAAAATCATGTTTTAACCAAAATCCACAATGCGACCAGTTCAGCATATGAGAGGAGACACTGTTTGAGTGTAACAAACGTGAAACATTTCTTTTAGCCTTTTCGAATGAAAAAAGGGTCCAAAATCATGGGTTTTCGTCCAGCAGTGGAAGTAGGAGGTGCGCTCTACAATAGGCAAGGGTTTTCAAGTCTGCAAGTACGTTTTAGGCTGAGTTCCATGAACATTGTCCAAAATCATGTTTTAGGCCAAATCCACATTGCGACCAGATCAGCATATGACAGGAGACACTGTTTGAGTGTAACAAACGTGAAACAATTCTTTTAGCCTTTTCGCATGAAAACAGGGTCCAAAATCATGGGTTTTCGTTCAGCAGTGGAAGTAGGAGGCGCGCTCTACAATAGGCAAGGGTTTTCAAGTCTGCAAGTACGTTTTAAGCTGAGTTCCATGAACATTGTCCAAAATCATGTTTTATCCAAAATCCACAATGCGACCAGTTCAGCATATGAGAGGAGACACTGTTTGAGTGTAACAAACGTGAAACATTTCTTTTAGCCTTTTCGCATGAAAACAGGGTCCAAAATCATGGGTTTTCGTTCAGCACTGGAAGTAGGAGGCGCGCTCTACAATAGGCAAGGGTTTTCAAGTCTGCAAGTACGTTTTAAGCTGAGTTCCATGAACATTGTCCAAAATCATGTTTTATCCAAAATCCACAATGCGACCAGTTCAGCATATGAGAGGAGACACTGTTTGAGTGTAACAAACGTGAAACATTTCTTTTAGCCTTTTCGCATGAAAACAGGGTCCAAAATCATGGGTTTTCGTTCAGCACTGGAAGTAGGAGGCGCGCTCTACAATAGGCAAGGGTTTTCAAGTCTGCAAGTACGTTTTAAGCTGAGTTCCATGAACATTGTCCAAAATCATGTTTTATCCAAAATCCACAATGCGACCAGTTCAGCATATGAGAGGAGACACTGTTTGAGTGTAACAAACGTGAAACATTTCTTTTAGCCTTTTCGCATGAAAACAGGGTCCAAAATCATGGGTTTTCGTTCATCACTGGAAGTAGGAGGCGAACTCTACAATAGGCAAGGGTTTTCAAGTCTGCAAGTACGTTTTAAGCTGAGTTCCATGAACATTGTCCAAAATCATGTTTTAACCAAAATCCACAATGCGACCAGTTCAGCATATGAGAGGAGACACTGTTTGAGTGTAACAAACGTGAAACATTTCTTTTAGCCTTTTCGAATGAAAAAAGGGTCCAAAATCATGGGTTTTCGTCCAGCAGTGGAAGTAGGAGGTGCGCTCTACAATAGGCAAGGGTTTTCAAGTCTGCAAGTACGTTTTAAGCTGAGTTCCATGAACATTGTCCAAAATCATGTTTTAGGCCAAATCCACATTGCGACCAGATCAGCATATGACAGGAGACACTGTTTGAGTGTAACAAACGTGAAACAATTCTTTTAGCCTTTTCGCATGAAAACAGGGTCCAAAATCATGGGTTTTCGTTCAGCAGTGGAAGTAGGAGGCGCGCTCTACAATAGGCAAGGGTTTTCAAGTCTGCAAGTACGTTTTAAGCTGAGTTCCATGAACATTGTCCAAAATCATGTTTTAACCAAAATCCACAATGCGACCAGTTCAGCATATGAGAGGAGACACTGTTTGAGTGTAACAAACGTGAAACATTTCTTTTAGCCTTTTCGCATGAAAACAGGGTCCAAAATCATGGGTTTTCGTTCAGCACTGGAAGTAGGAGGCGCGCTCTACAATAGGCAAGGGTTTTCAAGTCTGCAAGTACGTTTTAAGCTGAGTTCCATGAACATTGTCCAAAATCATGTTTTAACCTAAATCCACAATGCGACCAGTTCAGCATATGAGAGGAGACACTGTTTGAGTGTAACAAACGTGAAACATTTCTTTTAGCCCTTTCGCATGAAAACAGGGTCCAAAATCATGGGTTTTCGTTCAGCAGTGGAAGTAGGAGGTGCGCTCTACAATAGGCAAGGGTTTTCAAGTCTGCAAGTACGTTTTAAGCTGAGTTCCATGAACATTGTCCAAAATCATGTTTTATCCAAAATCCACAATGCGACCAGTTCAGCATATGAGAGGAGACACTGTTTGAGTGTAACAAACGTGAAACATTTCTTTTAGCCTTTTCGCATGAAAACAGGGTCCAAAATCATGGGTTTTCGTTCATCACTGGAAGTAGGAGGCGAACTCTACAATAGGCAAGGGTTTTCAAGTCTGCAAGTACGTTTTAAGCTGAGTTCCATGAACATTGTCCAAAATCATGTTTTAACCAAAATCCACAATGCGACCAGTTCAGCATATGAGAGGAGACACTGTTTGAGTGTAACAAACGTGAAACATTTCTTTTAGCCTTTTCGAATGAAAAAAGGGTCCAAAATCATGGGTTTTCGTTCAGCAGTGGAAGTAGGAGGTGCGCTCTACAATAGGCAAGGGTTTTCAAGTCTGCAAGTACGTTTTAAGCTGAGTTCCATGAACATTGTCCAAAATCATGTTTTAGGCCAAATCCACATTGCGACCAGATCAGCATATGACAGGAGACACTGTTTGAGTGTAACAAACGTGAAACAATTCTTTTAGCCTTTTCGCATGAAAACAGGGTCCAAAATCATGGGTTTTCGTTCAGCAGTGGAAGTAGGAGGTGCGCTCTACAATAGGCAAGGGTTTTCAAGTCTGCAAGTACGTTTTAAGCTGAGTTCCATGAACATTGTCCAAAATCATGTTTTATCCAAAATCCACAATGCGACCAGTTCAGCATATGAGAGGAGACACTGTTTGAGTGTAACAAACGTGAAACATTTCTTTTAGCCTTTTCGCATGAAAACAGGGTCCAAAATCATGGGTTTTCGTTCATCACTGGAAGTAGGAGGCGAACTCTACAATAGGCAAGGGTTTTCAAGTCTGCAAGTACGTTTTAAGCTGAGTTCCATGAACATTGTCCAAAATCATGTTTTAACCAAAATCCACAATGCGACCAGTTCAGCATATGAGAGGAGACACTGTTTGAGTGTAACAAACGTGAAACATTTCTTTTAGCCTTTTCGAATGAAAAAAGGGTCCAAAATCATGGGTTTTCGTCCAGCAGTGGAAGTAGGAGGTGCGCTCTACAATAGGCAAGGGTTTTCAAGTCTGCAAGTACGTTTTAGGCTGAGTTCCATGAACATTGTCCAAAATCATGTTTTAGGCCAAATCCACATTGCGACCAGATCAGCATATGACAGGAGACACTGTTTGAGTGTAACAAACGTGAAACAATTCTTTTAGCCTTTTCGCATGAAAACAGGGTCCAAAATCATGGGTTTTCGTTCAGCAGTGGAAGTAGGAGGCGCGCTCTACAATAGGCAAGGGTTTTCAAGTCTGCAAGTACGTTTTAAGCTGAGTTCCATGAACATTGTCCAAAATCATGTTTTATCCAAAATCCACAATGCGACCAGTTCAGCATATGAGAGGAGACACTGTTTGAGTGTAACAAACGTGAAACATTTCTTTTAGCCTTTTCGCATGAAAACAGGGTCCAAAATCATGGGTTTTCGTTCAGCACTGGAAGTAGGAGGCGCGCTCTACAATAGGCAAGGGTTTTCAAGTCTGCAAGTACGTTTTAAGCTGAGTTCCATGAACATTGTCCAAAATCATGTTTTATCCAAAATCCACAATGCGACCAGTTCAGCATATGAGAGGAGACACTGTTTGAGTGTAACAAACGTGAAACATTTCTTTTAGCCTTTTCGCATGAAAACAGGGTCCAAAATCATGGGTTTTCGTTCAGCACTGGAAGTAGGAGGCGCGCTCTACAATAGGCAAGGGTTTTCAAGTCTGCAAGTACGTTTTAAGCTGAGTTCCATGAACATTGTCCAAAATCATGTTTTATCCAAAATCCACAATGCGACCAGTTCAGCATATGAGAGGAGACACTGTTTGAGTGTAACAAACGTGAAACATTTCTTTTAGCCTTTTCGCATGAAAACAGGGTCCAAAATCATGGGTTTTCGTTCATCACTGGAAGTAGGAGGCGAACTCTACAATAGGCAAGGGTTTTCAAGTCTGCAAGTACGTTTTAAGCTGAGTTCCATGAACATTGTCCAAAATCATGTTTTAACCAAAATCCACAATGCGACCAGTTCAGCATATGAGAGGAGACACTGTTTGAGTGTAACAAACGTGAAACATTTCTTTTAGCCTTTTCGAATGAAAAAAGGGTCCAAAATCATGGGTTTTCGTCCAGCAGTGGAAGTAGGAGGTGCGCTCTACAATAGGCAAGGGTTTTCAAGTCTGCAAGTACGTTTTAAGCTGAGTTCCATGAACATTGTCCAAAATCATGTTTTAGGCCAAATCCACATTGCGACCAGATCAGCATATGACAGGAGACACTGTTTGAGTGTAACAAACGTGAAACAATTCTTTTAGCCTTTTCGCATGAAAACAGGGTCCAAAATCATGGGTTTTCGTTCAGCAGTGGAAGTAGGAGGCGCGCTCTACAATAGGCAAGGGTTTTCAAGTCTGCAAGTACGTTTTAAGCTGAGTTCCATGAACATTGTCCAAAATCATGTTTTATCCAAAATCCACAATGCGACCAGTTCAGCATATGAGAGGAGACACTGTTTGAGTGTAACAAACGTGAAACATTTCTTTTAGCCTTTTCGCATGAAAACAGGGTCCAAAATCATGGGTTTTCGTTCAGCACTGGAAGTAGGAGGCGCGCTCTACAATAGGCAAGGGTTTTCAAGTCTGCAAGTACGTTTTAAGCTGAGTTCCATGAACATTGTCCAAAATCATGTTTTAACCTAAATCCACAATGCGACCAGTTCAGCATATGAGAGGAGACACTGTTTGAGTGTAACAAACGTGAAACATTTCTTTTAGCCCTTTCGCATGAAAACAGGGTCCAAAATCATGGGTTTTCGTTCAGCAGTGGAAGTAGGAGGTGCGCTCTACAATAGGCAAGGGTTTTCAAGTCTGCAAGTACGTTTTAAGCTGAGTTCCATGAACATTGTCCAAAATCATGATTTATCCAAAATCCACAATGCGACCAGTTCAGCATATGAGAGGAGACACTGTTTGAGTGTAACAAACGTGAAACATTTCTTTTAGCCTTTTCGCATGAAAACAGGGTCCAAAATCATGGGTTTTCGTTCAGCACTGGAAGTAGGAGGCGAACTCTACAATAGGCAAGGGTTTTCAAGTCTGCAAGTACGTTTTAAGCTGAGTTCCATGAACATTGTCCAAAATCATGTTTTAACCAAAATCCACAATGCGACCAGTTCAGCATATGAGAGGAGACACTGTTTGAGTGTAACAAACGTGAAACATTTCTTTTAGCCTTTTCGAATGAAAAAAGGGTCCAAAATCATGGGTTTTCGTTCAGCAGTGGAAGTAGGAGGTGCGCTCTACAATAGGCAAGGGTTTTCAAGTCTGCAAGTACGTTTTAAGCTGAGTTCCATGAACATTGTCCAAAATCATGTTTTATCCAAAATCCACAATGCGACCAGTTCAGCATATGAGAGGAGACACTGTTTGAGTGTAACAAACGTGAAACATTTCTTTTAGCCTTTTCGCATGAAAACAGGGTCCAAAATCATGGGTTTTCGTTCATCACTGGAAGTAGGAGGCGAACTCTACAATAGGCAAGGGTTTTCAAGTCTGCAAGTACGTTTTAAGCTGAGTTCCATGAACATTGTCCAAAATCATGTTTTATCCAAAATCCACAATGCGACCAGTTCAGCATATGAGAGGAGACACTGTTTGAGTGTAACAAACGTGAAACATTTCTTTTAGCCTTTTCGCATGAAAACAGGGTCCAAAATCATGGGTTTTCGTTCATCACTGGAAGTAGGAGGCGAACTCTACAATAGGCAAGGGTTTTCAAGTCTGCAAGTACGTTTTAAGCTGAGTTCCATGAACATTGTCCAAAATCATGTTTTAACCAAAATCCACAATGCGACCAGTTCAGCATATGAGAGGAGACACTGTTTGAGTGTAACAAACGTGAAACATTTCTTTTAGCCTTTTCGAATGAAAAAAGGGTCCAAAATCATGGGTTTTCGTTCAGCAGTGGAAGTAGGAGGTGCGCTCTACAATAGGCAAGGGTTTTCAAGTCTGCAAGTACGTTTTAAGCTGAGTTCCATGAACATTGTCCAAAATCATGTTTTAGGCCAAATCCACATTGCGACCAGATCAGCATATGACAGGAGACACTGTTTGAGTGTAACAAACGTGAAACAATTCTTTTAGCCTTTTCGCATGAAAACAGGGTCCAAAATCATGGGTTTTCGTTCAGCAGTGGAAGTAGGAGGTGCGCTCTACAATAGGCAAGGGTTTTCAAGTCTGCAAGTACGTTTTAAGCTGAGTTCCATGAACATTGTCCAAAATCATGTTTTATCCAAAATCCACAATGCGACCAGTTCAGCATATGAGAGGAGACACTGTTTGAGTGTAACAAACGTGAAACATTTCTTTTAGCCTTTTCGCATGAAAACAGGGTCCAAAATCATGGGTTTTCGTTCATCACTGGAAGTAGGAGGCGAACTCTACAATAGGCAAGGGTTTTCAAGTCTGCAAGTACGTTTTAAGCTGAGTTCCATGAACATTGTCCAAAATCATGTTTTAACCAAAATCCACAATGCGACCAGTTCAGCATATGAGAGGAGACACTGTTTGAGTGTAACAAACGTGAAACATTTCTTTTAGCCTTTTCGAATGAAAAAAGGGTCCAAAATCATGGGTTTTCGTCCAGCAGTGGAAGTAGGAGGTGCGCTCTACAATAGGCAAGGGTTTTCAAGTCTGCAAGTACGTTTTAAGCTGAGTTCCATGAACATTGTCCAAAATCATGTTTTAGGCCAAATCCACATTGCGACCAGATCAGCATATGACAGGAGACACTGTTTGAGTGTAACAAACGTGAAACAATTCTTTTAGCCTTTTCGCATGAAAACAGGGTCCAAAATCATGGGTTTTCGTTCAGCAGTGGAAGTAGGAGGCGCGCTCTACAATAGGCAAGGGTTTTCAAGTCTGCAAGTACGTTTTAAGCTGAGTTCCATGAACATTGTCCAAAATCATGTTTAATCCAAACTCCACAATGCGACCAGTTCAGCATATGAGAGGAGACACTGTTTGAGTGTAACAAACGTGAAACATTTCTTTTAGCCTTTTCGCATGAAAACAGGGTCCAAAATCATGGGTTTTCGTTCAGCACTGGAAGTAGGAGGCGCGCTCTACAATAGGCAAGGGTTTTCAAGTCTGCAAGTACGTTTTAAGCTGAGTTCCATGAACATTGTCCAAAATCATGTTTTATCCAAAATCCACAATGCGACCAGTTCAGCATATGAGAGGAGACACTGTTTGAGTGTAACAAACGTGAAACATTTCTTTTAGCCTTTTCGCATGAAAACAGGGTCCAAAATCATGGGTTTTCGTTCAGCACTGGAAGTAGGAGGTGCGCTCTACAATAGGCAAGGGTTTTCAAGTCTGCAAGTACGTTTTAAGCTGAGTTCCATGAACATTGTCCAAAATCATGATTTATCCAAAATCCACAATGCGACCAGTTCAGCATATGAGAGGAGACACTGTTTGAGTGTAACAAACGTGAAACATTTCTTTTAGCCTTTTCGCATGAAAACAGGGTCCAAAATCATGGGTTTTCGTTCAGCACTGGAAGTAGGAGGCGAACTCTACAATAGGCAAGGGTTTTCAAGTCTGCAAGTACGTTTTAAGCTGAGTTCCATGAACATTGTCCAAAATCATGTTTTAACCAAAATCCACAAAGCGACCAGTTCAGCATATGAGAGGAGACACTGTTTGAGTGTAACAAACGTGAAACATTTCTTTTAGCCTTTTCGCATGAAAACAGGGTCCAAAATCATGGGTTTTCGTTCATCACTGGAAGTAGGAGGCGAACTCTACAATAGGCAAGGGTTTTCAAGTCTGCAAGTACGTTTTAAGCTGAGTTCCATGAACATTGTCCAAAATCATGTTTTATCCAAAATCCACAATGCGACCAGTTCAGCATATGAGAGGAGACACTGTTTGAGTGTAACAAACGTGAAACATTTCTTTTAGCCTTTTCGCATGAAAACAGGGTCCAAAATCATGGGTTTTCGTTCAGCACTGGAAGTAGGAGGCAAACTCTACAATAGGCAAGGGTTTTCAAGTCTGCAAGTACGTTTTAAGCTGAGTTCCATGAACATTGTCCAAAATCATGTTTTATCCAAAATCCACAATGCGACCAGTTCAGCATATGAGAGGAGACACTGTTTGAGTGTAACAAACGTGAAACATTTCTTTTAGCCTTTTCGCATGAAAACAGGGTCCAAAATCATGGGTTTTCGTTCATCACTGGAAGTAGGAGGCGAACTCTACAATAGGCAAGGGTTTTCAAGTCTGCAAGTACGTTTTAAGCTGAGTTCCATGAACATTGTCCAAAATCATGTTTTATCCAAAATCCACAATGCGACCAGTTCAGCATATGAGAGGAGACACTGTTTGAGTGTAACAAACGTGAAACATTTCTTTTAGCCTTTTCGCATGTAAACAGGGTCCAAAATCATGGGTTTTCGTTCATCACTGGAAGTAGGAGGCGAACTCTACAATAGGCAAGGGTTTTCAAGTCTGCAAGTACGTTTTAAGCTGAGTTCCATGAACATTGTCCAAAATCATGTTTTAACCAAAATCCACAATGCGACCAGTTCAGCATATGAGAGGAGACACTGTTTGAGTGTAACAAACGTGAAACATTTCTTTTAGCCTTTTCGAATGAAAAAAGGGTCCAAAATCATGGGTTTTCGTTCAGCAGTGGAAGTAGGAGGTGCGCTCTACAATAGGCAAGGGTTTTCAAGTCTGCAAGTACGTTTTAAGCTGAGTTCCATGAACATTGTCCAAAATCATGTTTTAGGCCAAATCCACATTGCGACCAGATCAGCATATGACAGGAGACACTGTTTGAGTGTAACAAACGTGAAACAATTCTTTTAGCCTTTTCGCATGAAAACAGGGTCCAAAATCATGGGTTTTCGTTCAGCAGTGGAAGTAGGAGGTGCGCTCTACAATAGGCAAGGGTTTTCAAGTCTGCAAGTACGTTTTAAGCTGAGTTCCATGAACATTGTCCAAAATCATGTTTTATCCAAAATCCACAATGCGACCAGTTCAGCATATGAGAGGAGACACTGTTTGAGTGTAACAAACGTGAAACATTTCTTTTAGCCTTTTCGCATGAAAACAGGGTCCAAAATCATGGGTTTTCGTTCATCACTGGAAGTAGGAGGCGAACTCTACAATAGGCAAGGGTTTTCAAGTCTGCAAGTACGTTTTAAGCTGAGTTCCATGAACATTGTCCAAAATCATGTTTTAACCAAAATCCACAATGCGACCAGTTCAGCATATGAGAGGAGACACTGTTTGAGTGTAACAAACGTGAAACATTTCTTTTAGCCTTTTCGAATGAAAAAAGGGTCCAAAATCATGGGTTTTCGTCCAGCAGTGGAAGTAGGAGGTGCGCTCTACAATAGGCAAGGGTTTTCAAGTCTGCAAGTACGTTTTAAGCTGAGTTCCATGAACATTGTCCAAAATCATGTTTTAGGCCAAATCCACATTGCGACCAGATCAGCATATGACAGGAGACACTGTTTGAGTGTAACAAACGTGAAACAATTCTTTTAGCCTTTTCGCATGAAAACAGGGTCCAAAATCATGGGTTTTCGTTCAGCAGTGGAAGTAGGAGGCGCGCTCTACAATAGGCAAGGGTTTTCAAGTCTGCAAGTACGTTTTAAGCTGAGTTCCATGAACATTGTCCAAAATCATGTTTAATCCAAACTCCACAATGCGACCAGTTCAGCATATGAGAGGAGACACTGTTTGAGTGTAACAAACGTGAAACATTTCTTTTAGCCTTTTCGCATGAAAAAGGGTCCAAAATCATGGGTTTTCGTTCAGCACTGGAAGTAGGAGGCGCGCTCTACAATAGGCAAGGGTTTTCAAGTCTGCAAGTACGTTTTAAGCTGAGTTCCATGAACATTGTCCAAAATCATGTTTTATCCAAAATCCACAATGCGACCAGTTCAGCATATGAGAGGAGACACTGTTTGAGTGTAACAAACGTGAAACATTTCTTTTAGCCTTTTCGCATGAAAACAGGGTCCAAAATCATGGGTTTTCGTTCAGCACTGGAAGTAGGAGGCGCGCTCTACAATAGGCAAGGGTTTTCAAGTCTGCAAGTACGTTTTAAGCTGAGTTCCATGAACATTGTCCAAAATCATGTTTTATCCAAAATCCACAATGCGACCAGTTCAGCATATGAGAGGAGACACTGTTTGAGTGTAACAAACGTGAAACATTTCTTTTAGCCTTTTCGCATGAAAACAGGGTCCAAAATCATGGGTTTTCGTTCATCACTGGAAGTAGGAGGCGAACTCTACAATAGGCAAGGGTTTTCAAGTCTGCAAGTACGTTTTAAGCTGAGTTCCATGAACATTGTCCAAAATCATGTTTTAGGCCAAATCCACATTGCGACCAGATCAGCATATGACAGGAGACACTGTTTGAGTGTAACAAACGTGAAACAATTCTTTTAGCCTTTTCGCATGAAAACAGGGTCCAAAATCATGGGTTTTCGTTCAGCAGTGGAAGTAGGAGGCGCGCTCTACAATAGGCAAGGGTTTTCAAGTCTGCAAGTACGTTTTAAGCTGAGTTCCATGAACATTGTCCAAAATCATGTTTTATCCAAAATCCACAATGCGACCAGTTCAGCATATGAGAGGAGACACTGTTTGAGTGTAACAAACGTGAAACATTTCTTTTAGCCTTTTCGCATGAAAACAGGGTCCAAAATCATGGGTTTTCGTTCAGCACTGGAAGTAGGAGGCGCGCTCTACAATAGGCAAGGGTTTTCAAGTCTGCAAGTATGTTTTAAGCTGAGTTCCATGAACATTGTCCAAAATCATGTTTTAACCTAAATCCACAATGCGACCAGTTCAGCATATGAGAGGAGACACTGTTTGAGTGTAACAAACGTGAAACATTTCTTTTAGCCCTTTCGCATGAAAACAGGGTCCAAAATCATGGGTTTTCGTTCAGCAGTGGAAGTAGGAGGTGCGCTCTACAATAGGCAAGGGTTTTCAAGTCTGCAAGTACGTTTTAAGCTGAGTTCCATGAACATTGTCCAAAATCATGTTTTATCCAAAATCCACAATGCGACCAGTTCAGCATATGAGAGGAGACACTGTTTGAGTGTAACAAACGTGAAACATTTCTTTTAGCCTTTTCGCATGAAAACAGGGTCCAAAATCATGGGTTTTCGTTCAGCACTGGAAGTAGGAGGCGAACTCTACAATAGGCAAGGGTTTTCAAGTCTGCAAGTACGTTTTAAGCTGAGTTCCATGAACATTGTCCAAAATCATGTTTTAACCAAAATCCACAATGCGACCAGTTCAGCATATGAGAGGAGACACTGTTTGAGTGTAAGAAACGTGAAACATTTCTTTTAGCCTTTTCGAATGAAAAAAGGGTCCAAAATCATGGGTTTTCGTTCAGCAGTGGAAGTAGGAGGTGCGCTCTACAATAGGCAAGGGTTTTCAAGTCTGCAAGTACGTTTTAAGCTGAGTTCCATGAACCTTGTCCAAAATCATGTTTTATCCAAAATCCACAATGCGACCAGTTCAGCATATGAGAGGAGACACTGTTTGAGTGTAACAAACGTGAAACATTTCTTTTAGCCTTTTCGCATGAAAACAGGGTCCAAAATCATGGGTTTTCGTTCATCACTGGAAGTAGGAGGCGAACTCTACAATAGGCAAGGGTTTTCAAGTCTGCAAGTACGTTTTAAGCTGAGTTCCATGAACATTGTCCAAAATCATGTTTTAACCAAAATCCAC
>NW_028165889.1:245000-250436 GCF_964263955.1 Coregonus lavaretus | reverse complement strand
GGTAGTGGTAGTGGTAGAGGTAGAGTAGTGGTAGTGGTAGTGGTAGTGGTAGAGGTAGAGGGTAGTGGTAGTGGTAGAGGTAGAGGTAGTGGTAGTGGTATTGGTAGAGGTAGAGTAGAGGTAGTGGTAGAGGTAGTGGTAGTGGTAGAGGTAGTGGTAGAGGTAGTGGTAGTGGTAGAGGTAGAGGTAGTGGTAGTGTAGAGGATAGTGGTAGAGGTAGTGGTAGTGGTAGTGGTAGTGGTAGAGGTAGAGGTGAGGTAGTGGTAGTGGTAGAGGTAGAGGTAGTGGTAGAGGTAGTGGTAGAGGTAGTGGTAGTGGTAGTGGTAGTGGTAGAGGTAGAGGTAGTGGTAGTGGTAGTGGTAGAGGTAGTGGTAGTGGTAGGGTAGAGGTAGTGGTAGAGGAAGATGGTAGAGGTAGTGGTAGTGGTAGAGGTAGTGTAGTGGTAGAGGTAGTGGTAGAGGTATGGTAGTGGTAGTGGTAGAGGTAGAGGTAGAGGGTAGTGGTAGAGGTAGTGGTAGTGGTAGGGTAGTGTAGAGTAGTGGTAGTGGTAGAGGTAGATGGTAGGGTAGTGGTTAGGTAGTGGTAGAGGTAGTGGTAGGTATGTAGAGGTAGTGGTAGTGGTAGTGGTAGAGGTAGTGGTAGTGGTAGTGGTAGAGGTAAGTGGTAGAGGTAGGTAGGGTAGTGGTAGAGGTAGAGGTAGAGGTAGTGGTAGTGGTAGGTAGAGGTAGGTAGTGGTAGTGGTAGAGGTAGAGGTAGAGGTAGTGGTAGTGGTAGAGTAGTGGTAGTGGTAGAGGTAGTGGTAGAGGTAGTGGTAGAGGTAGTGGTAGAGGTAGTGGTAGAGGTAGTGGTAGAGGTAGAGGTAGTGGTAGTGGTAGAGGTAGTGGTAGAGGTAGTGGTAGTGGTAGTGGTAGAGGTAGTGGTAGTGGTAGTGGTAGTGGTAGAGGTAGAGGTAGTGGTAGTGGTAGTGGTAGTGGTAGAGGTAGTGTAGGTAGTGGTAGAGGTAGAGGTAGTGGTAGTGGTAGTGGTAGAGGTAGAGGTAGTGGTAGAGGTAGTGGTAGTGGTAGTGGTAGTGGTAGAGGTAGTGGTAGAGGTAGAGGTAGTGGTAGTGGTAGAGGTGGGTAGAGGTAGTGGTAGTGGTAGTGGTAGTGGTAGTGGTAGTGGTAGAGGTAGTGGTAGTGGTAGAGGTAGTGGTAGTGGTAGTGGTAGAGGTAGGTAGTGGTAGTGGTAGTGTAGAGTAGAGGTAGTGGTAGAGGTAGGGTAGAGGTAGAGGTAGTGGTAGAGGTAGTGGTAGAGGTAGTGGTAGTGGTAGAGGTAGAGGTAGTGGTAGAGGTAGAGGTAGAGGTAGTGGTAGTGGTAGTGGTAGTGGTAGAGGTAGAGGTAGTGGTAGAGGTAGTGGTAGAGGTAGAGGTAGTGGTAGAGGTAGTGGTAGAGGTAGTGGTAGTGGTAGTGGTAGAGGTAGAGGTAGAGGTAGTGGTAGTGGTAGAGGTAGAGGTAGTGGTAGAGGTAGTGGTAGAGGTAGAGGTAGTGGTAGTGGTAGAGGTAGAGGTAGTGGTAGAGGTAGTGGTAGTGGTAGTGGTAGAGGTAGAGGTAGTGGTAGTGGTAGAGGTAGTGGTAGTGGTAGTGGTAGAGGTAGAGGTAGTGGTAGAGGTAGTGGTAGTGGTAGAGGTAGTGGTAGAGGTAGTGGTAGTGGTAGGGTAGTGGTAGTGGTAGTGGTAGGGTAGTGTAGTGGTAGAGGTAGAGGTAGTGGTAGAGGTAGAGGTAGTGGTAGTGGTAGTGGTAGAGGTAGTGGTAGAGGTAGAGGTAGAGGTAGTGGTAGTGGTAGTGGTAGAGGTAGTGGTAGTGGTAGTGGTAGAGGTAGAGGTAGTGGGTAGTGGTAGAGGTAGTGGTAGTGGTAGAGGTAGTGGTAGAGGTAGTGGTAGTGGTAGAGGTAGAGGTAGTGGTAGTGGTAGTGGTAGAGGTAGTGGTAGTGGTAGTGGTAGAGGTAGGGAGGTAGTGGTAGTGGTAGTGGTAGAGGTAGTGGTAGTGGTAGAGGTAGAGGTAGTGGTAGAGGTAGAGGTAGTGGTAGAGGTAGAGGTAGTGGTAGAGGTAGTGGTAGTGGTAGTGGTAGAGGTAGAGGTAGTGGTAGTGGTAGAGGTAGTGGTAGAGGTAGTGGTAGAGGTAGTGGTAGAGGTAGAGGTAGAGGTAGAGGTAGTGGTAGAGGTAGTGGTAGTGGTAGTGGTAGAGGTAGAGGTAGAGGTAGTGGTAGAGGTAGAGGTAGTGGTAGAGGTAGTGGTAGTGGTAGAGGTAGTGGTAGAGGTAGTGGTAGTGGTAGTGGTAGTGGTAGTGGTAGAGGTAGTGTAGTGGTAGAGGTAGAGGTAGTGGTAGTGGTAGTGGTAGAGGTAGTGGTAGAGGTAGTGGTAGTGGTAGAGGTAGTGGTAGTGGTAGAGGTAGAGGTAGTGGTAGTGGTAGTGGTAGTGGTAGAGGTAGAGGTAGTGGTAGTGGTAGAGGTAGAGGTAGTGGTAGTGGTAGTGGTAGAGGTAGAGGTAGAGGTAGTGGTAGAGGTAGTGGTAGTGGTAGAGGTAGTGGTAGAGGTAGTGGTAGTGGTAGAGGTAGAGTAGAGGTAGTGGTAGTGGTAGAGGTAGAGGTAGTGGTAGAGGTAGTGGTAGTGGTAGTGGTAGTGGTAGAGGTAGAGGTAGTGGTAGTGGTAGTGGTAGAGGTAGTGGTAGTGGTAGAGGTAGTGGTAGTGGTAGTGGTTGAGGTAGGGTAGGTAGTGGTAGTGGTAGTGGTAGAGGTAGTGGTAGTGGTAGTGGTAGAGGTAGTGGTAGAGGAAGATGGTAGAGGTAGTGGTAGTGGTAGAGGTAGTGGTAGTGGTAGAGGTAGTGGTAGAGGTAGTGGTAGTGGTAGTGGTAGAGGTAGAGGTAGAGGGGTAGTGGTAGTGGTAGTGGTAGTGGTAGGGGTAGTGGTAGAGGTAGTGGTAGTGGTAGAGGTAGTGGTAGAGGTAGTGGTAGAGGTAGTGGTAGAGGTAGTGGTAGTAGAGGTAGTGGTAGAGGTAGTGGTAGAGGTAGTGGTAGTGGTAGTGGTAGAGGTAGTGGTAGTGGTAGGGGTAGGGGGTAGTGGTAGAGGTAGAGGTAGAGGTAGAGGTAGTGGTAGTGGTATGGTGAGGTAGTGGTAGTGGTAGTGGTAGAGGTAGTGGTAGAGGTTAGAGGTAGTGGTAGTGGTAGAGGTAGAGGTAGTGGTAGAGGTAGTGGTAGAGGTAGTGGTAGAGGTAGTGGTAGAGGTAGAGGTAGAGGTAGTGGTAGAGGTAGAGGTATTGGTAGTGGTAGAGGTAGTGGTAGAGGTAGTGGTAGTGGTAGTGGTAGACGTAGTGGTAGTGGTAGTGGTAGTGGTAGTGGTAGTGGTAGAGGTAGTGGTAGTGGTAGTGGTAGTGGTAGAGGTAGTGGTAGTGGTAGTGGTAGAGGTAGTGGTAGTGGTAGAGGTAGAGGTAGTGGTAGAGGTAGTGGTAGTGGTAGTGGTAGAGGTAGAGGTAGGTAGTGGTAGTGGTAGGTAGGGTAGTGGGTAGAGGTAGAGGTAGAGGTAGTGGTAGTGGTAGTGGTAGTGGTTGGTAGTGGTAGTGTAGTGGTAGTGGTAGTGGTAGTGGTAGAGGTAGAGGTAGGGTAGTGGTAGTGGTAGAGGTAGAGGTAGAGGTAGTGGTAGAGGTAGTGGTAGAGGTAGAGGTAGTGGTAGTGGTAGTGGTAGTGGTAGAGGTAGTGGTAGTGGTAGAGGTAGTGGTAGTGGTAGGGTAGAGGTAGTGGTAGTGGTAGAGGTAGTGGTAGTGGTAGTGGTAGAGGTAGAGGTGTGGTAGTGGTAGTGGTAGAGGTAGTGGTAGAGGTAGTGGTAGAGGTAGTGGTAGTGGTAGTGGTAGAGGTAGTGGTAGAGGTAGTGGTAGAGGTAGTGGTAGTGGTAGTGGTAGGTAGAGGTAGTGGTAGTGGTAGAGGTAGAGGTAGTGGTAGTGGTAGTGGTAGTGGTAGTGGTAGAGGTAGAGGTATTGGTAGAGGTAGTGGTAGTGGTAGAGGTAGAGGTAGAGGTAGTGGTAGAGGTAGTGGTAGTGGTAGTGGTAGAGGTAGAGGTAGAGGTAGTGGTAGTGGTAGAGGTAGAGGTAGTGGTAGAGGTAGTGGTAGAGGTAGAGGTAGTGGTAGTGGTAGAGGTAGAGGTAGTGGTAGAGGTAGTGGTAGTGGTAGTGGTAGAGGTAGTGGTAGTGGTAGTGGTAGTGGTAGCGGTAGCGGTAGTGGTAGAGGTAGAGGTAGAGGTAGAGGTAGGGTAGAGGTAGAGGTAGTGGTAGAGGTAGTGGTAGGGGTAGGGGTAGTGGTAGTGGTAGAGGTAGTGTAGAGGTAGAGGTAGTGGTAGAGGTAGAGGTAGAGGTAGTGGTAGTGGTAGTGGTAGAGGTAGTGGTAGAGGTAGGGTTAGTGGTAGAGGTAGTGGTAGTGGTAGTGGTAGAGGTAGAGGTAGTGGTAGAGGTAGTGGTAGTGGTAGTGGTAGAGGAAGAGGTAGTGGTAGTGGTAGTGGTAGAGGTAGTGGTAGTGGTAGAGGTAGAGGTAGTGGTAGAGGTTGAGGTAGAGGTAGTGGTAGAGGTAGTGGTAGAGGTAGTGGTAGTGGTAGTGGTAGAGGTAGAGGTAGTGGTAGTGGTAGTGGTAGTGGTAGAGGTAGTGGTAGAGGTAGTGGTAGTGGTAGAGGTAGTGGTAGTGGTAGTGGTAGAGGTAGTGGTAGTGGTAGTGGTAGAGGTAGAGGTAGAGGTAGAGGTAGAGGTAGTGGTAGAGGTAGAGGTAGTGGTAGAGGTAGTGGTAGTGGTAGAGGTAGTGGTAGTGGTAGAGGTAGTGGTAGAGGTAGAGGTAGTGGTAGTGGTAGAGGTAGTGGTAGTGGTAGTGGTAGTGGTAGAGGTAGTGGTAGTGGTAGTGGTAGAGGTAGTGGTAGTGGTAGTGGTAGTGGTAGAGGTAGTGGTAGAGGTAGAGGTAGTGGTAGTGGTAGTGGTAGTGGTAGAGGTAGTGGTAGAGGTAGTGGTAGTGGTAGTGGTAGAGGTAGTGGTAGTGGTAGTGGTAGAGGTAGAGGTAGAGGTAGAGGTAGTGGTAGTGGTAGAGGTAGAGGTAGTGGTAGTGGTAGAGGTAGTGGTAGAGGTAGAGGTAGTGGTAGTGGTAGTGGTAGTGGTAGTGGTAGAGGTAGAGGTAGTGGTAGTGGTAGAGGTTAGTGGTAGAGGTAGTGGTAGTGGTAGTGGTAGAGGTAGATGTAGTGGTAGTGGTAGAGGTAGAGGTAGTGGTAGAGGTAGTGGTAGTGGTAGTGGTAGTGGTAGAGGTAGAGGTAGTGGTAGTGGTAGTGTAGAGGTAGTGGTTAGTGGTAGAGGTAGTGGTAGAGGAAGTGGTAGAGGTAGTGGTAGAGGTAGTGGTAGTGGTAGAGGTAGTGGTAGAGGTAGTGTAGTGGTAGTGGTAG
>NW_028165889.1:165000-240000 GCF_964263955.1 Coregonus lavaretus | reverse complement strand
GTGGTAGAGGTAGTGGTAGTGGTAGTGGTAGTGGTAGAGGTAGTGGTAGGGGTAGTGGTAGAGGTAGTGGTAGAGGTAGTGGTAGTGGTAGTGGTAGAGGTAGTGGTAGAGGTAGAGGTAGAGGTAGTGGTAGTGGTAGTGGTAGTGGTAGTGGTAGAGGTAGTGGTAGAGGTAGTGGTAGAGGTAGTGGTAGAGGTAGAGGGGTAGTGGTAGAGGTAGTGGTAGGGGTAGTGGTAGAGGTAGTGGTAGTGGTAGAGGTAGAGGTAGTGGTAGAGGTATTGGTAGAGGTAGTGTTAGAGGTAGTGGTAGAGGTAGTGGTAGTGGTAGTGGTAGAGGTAGTGGTAGTGGTAGGGGTAGAGGTAGAGGTAGTGGTAGAGGTAGTGGTAGAGGTAGTGGTAGTGGTAGTGGTAGTGGTAGAGGTAGTGGTAGTGGTAGTGTTAGTGGTAGAGGTAGTGGTAGAGGTAGTGGTAGAGGTAGTGGTATTAGAGGTAGTGGTAGAGGTAGTGGTAGAGGTAGTGGTAGAGGTAGTGGTAGTGGTAGGGGTAGGGGTAGTGGTAGTGGTAGAGGTAGTGGTAGTGGTAGAGGTAGTGGTAGTGGTAGTAGAGGTAGTGGTAGAGGTAGAGGTAGTGGTAGAGGTAGAGGTAGTGGTAGAGGTAGAGGTAGTGGTAATGGTAGTGGTAGAGGTAGTGGTAGTGGTAGTGGTAGTGGTAGTGGTAGTGGTAGAGGTAGTGGTAGAGGTAGAGGTAGAGGTAGAGGTAGTGGTAGTGGTAGAGGTAGTGTTAGAGGTAGTGGTAGTGGTAGTGGAAGAGGTAGAGGTAGAGGTAGTGGTAGAGGTAGTGGTAGTGCTAGAGGTAGTGGTAGTGGTAGGGGTACTGGTAGAGGTAGAGGTAGTGGTAGTGGTAGGGGTACTGGTAGAGGTAGAGGTAGTGGTAGTGGTAGGGGTACTGGTAGAGGTAGAGGTAGTGGTAGTGTTAGAGGTAGAGGTAGGGGTAGTGGTAGAGGTAGTGGTAGTGGTAGAGGTAGTGGTAATGGTAGTGGTAGTGGTAGTGGTAGAGGTAGTGGTAGTGGTAGTGGTAGAGGTAGTGGTAGAGGTAGAGGTAGAGGTAGTGGAGGAGGTAGTGGTAGTGGTAGTGGAAGTGGTAGTGGTAGTGGTAGAGGTAGTGGTAGAGGTAGTGGTAGTGGTAGAGGTAGTGGTAGAGGTAGAGGTAGTGGTAGTGGTAGTGGTAGTGGTAGTGGTAGAGGTAGAGGTAGAGGTAGTGGTAGTGGTAGTGGTAGAGGTAGTGGTAGAGGTAGTGGTAGTGGTAGAGGTAGTGATAGTGGTAGTAGTAGAGGTAGTGCTAGTGGTAGTGTTAGAGGTAGTGGTAGAGGTAGAGGTAGAGGTAGTGGTAGAGGTAGTGGTAGAGGTAGTGGTAGTAGTGGTAGAGGTAGTGGTAGTGGTAGTGGTAGAGGTAGAGGTAGAGGTAGTGGTAGAGGTAGTGGTAGAGGTAGTGGTAGTGGTAGAGGTAGTGGTAGAGGTAGTGGTAGAGGTAGTGGTAGTGGTAGAGGTAGTGGTAGAGGTAGAGGTAGTGGTAGAGGTAGAGGTAGAGGTAGTGGTAGAGGTAGAGGTAGAGGTAGTGGTAGAGGTAGTGGGGTTTGGATTTCATGTAATGGACATACACAAAACAGTCAAAATTAGTGAAGTGAAATGAAAAAAATTACTTGTTTCATATCATTCTAAAAAATAAATAACAGAAAAGTGGTGCGTGCATAGGTATTCACCCCCTTTCCTATGAAGCCCCTAAATAAGATCTGGTGCAACCAATTACCTTCAGAAGTCACATAATTAGTTAAATAAAGTCCGCCTGTGTGGAATCTAAGTGTCACATGATCTCAGTATATATACACCTGTTCTGAAAGGCCCAAGAGTCTGCAACACCACTAAGCAAGGGGCACCACCAAGCAAGCGGCACCATGAAGACCAAGGAGCTCTCCAAACAGGTCAGGGACAAAGAGAAGGACAGATCAGAGTTGGGTTATAAAAAAATATCAGAAACTTTGAATATCCCACGGAGCACCATTAAATCCATTATTAAAAAATTTAATTAATATGGCACCACAACAAACCTGCCAAAATTCACGGACCAGGCAAGGAGGTTCATTAATCAGAGAGGCAACAAAGAGACCAAAGATAACCCTGAAGGAGCTGCAAAGCTCCACAGCAGAGATTGGAGTATCTGTCCATAGTACCACTTAAAGCTGTACACTCCACAGAGCTGGGCTTTACGGAAGAGTGGCCAGAAAAAAGCCATTGTTTTAAGAAAAAAATAAGCAAACACGTTTGGTGTTCGCCAAAAGGCATGTGGGAGACTCCCCAAACATATGGAAGAAGGTACTCTGGTCAGATGAGAATAAAATTGAGCTTTTTGGCCATCAAGGAAAACGCTATGCTTGGCGCAAACCCAACACCTCTCATCACCCCAAGAACACCATCCCCACAGTGAAGCATGGTGGTGGCAGCATCATGCTGTGGGGATGTTTTTCATCGGCAGGTACTGGGAAACTGGTCAGAATTGATGGAATGATGGATGGCGCTAAAAACAGGGAAATTCTTGAGGGAAACGTGTTTCAGTCTTCCAGAGATTTGAGACTGGGATGGAGGTTCACCTTCCAGCAGGACAATGACCCTAAGCATACTGCTAAAGCAATACTTGAGTGGTTTAAGGGGAAACATTTAAATGTCTTGGGATGGCCTAGTCAAAGCCCAGACCTCAATCCAATTGAGAATCTGTGGTATGACTTAAAGATTGCTGTACACCAGCGGAACCTATCCAACTTGAAGGAGCTGGAGCAGTTTTGCCTTGAAGAATGGGCAGAAATCCCAGTGGCTAGATGTGCCAAGCTTATAGAGGCATACCCCAAGAGACTTGCAGCTCTAATTGCTGCAAAAGGTGGCTCTACAAAGTATTGACTTTGGGGGGGTGAATAGTTATGCACGCTCAAGTTCTGTTTTTTTGTCTTATTTCTTGTTTGTTTCACCCCCCCCCCCAAAAAAATGTGCATCTTCAAAGTGGTAGGCATGTTGTGTAAATCAAATGATACAAACCCCCCAAAAATATATTTTAATTCCAGGTTGTAAGGCAACAAAATAGGAAGAATGCCAAGGGGGGTGAATACCTTCACTACAGAAAAATCGCCATGCATGCATCCAATCTATTTAGTCAGGAAATGACCACATTATTCTCACATATTTTAGAATGTAATAATAATTTGAATATCTAAAAAAAAAAAAAAAACAGTAATTACTTTTTCTTTTACACTTTTTGCATGTTTTGGGGGGAGGGGACTTCTATATCAGGCCCTATATATCCTTATCTTATCTATCCCTATCTATATATGTACAGTATATCAATTATACAATTGTATAACATTGAGGTCCTTGAAAATTACAATGAAGTGCTTGGAAAAGTCCCTGAATGTCCTTGAATTTGACTTGCCAACGTCTGTATGAACCCTGCTTAAAGGATGTCTAGTTCTAGGCCTATGTTGTTGTAAAGGTGGAGTTATGAAACCATTTGCAAATATTCACTCTAAGTACACATGTGGAACTGCATAAAAAACTATTTTATTTTTGTTTCAAGTCATTTTGAAATGTTGATCCCAATGTCACAGAAAGACCCTGATACAACATCCAAAGTGTAATTAATAACTTCATCATTGTCAAAGTGCGACGTGAATGCGGTAGGCGAAGTCAAACGCAGGACACAGAGCTTACTGGAAACGTACTTTTACTAACAAAGTAACCAGAATACAAAACAACCTCCAAACAGGGAGGGGAATACCCGCACAATAGCAACTGCCGAAAATGACGAGAACAATCACACACAACACACAATGAACGACAGAGGGTTATATAGGGAATACAATACAACATAATAGGAAACAGGTGTACACAATCAAGACAAAACAAGTCAAACACAGAAACATAGATCGGTAGCAGCTAGTACTCCGGGGACGACGAACGCCGAAGCCTGCCCGAGCAAGGAGGAGGAGCAGCCTCGGCTGATTCCGTGACAGTACCCCCCCCCCCTTGACGCGCGGCTCCAGCCGTGCGCCGACCCCGGCCTCGGGGACGGCCAGGAGGACGCGGAGCAGGGCGAGTCGGATGACTCCGGTGGAAGTCCCTCAACATGGAGGGATCTAGGATGTCCCTCCTGGGGACCCAGCACCGTTCCTCCGGACCGTACCCCTCCCACTCCACGAGATACTGCAGGCCCCCCGTCCGACGCCTCGAATCCAAGATGGAACGGACTGAGTACGCCGGAGCCCCCTCGATGTCCAACGGGGGCGGAGGAGCCTCTCGTACCTCACTCTCCTGGAGTGGACCAGCCACCACCGGCCTGAGGAGAGACACATGGAACGAGGGGTTAATGCGGTAATTAATGGGCAGTTGTAACCTATAGCATACCTCGTTCAGTCTCCTCAGGACTTTAAATGGCCCCACAAACCGCTGACCCAGCTTCCGGCAGGGCAGGTGAAGGGGCAGGTTTCGGGTCGAGAGCCAGACCCGATCTCCCGGTGCATACACCGGAGCCTCACTGCGGTGGCGATCGGCGCTCGCCTTTTGCCGCCTGATAGCCCGCTGCAGATGGACATGCGCAGCGTTCCAAGTTTCTTCAGAGCGCCGAAACCACTCGTCCACCACAGGGGCTTCGGTCTGGCTCTGATGCCAAGGTGCCAGGACCGGCTGATAACCTAGCACACACTGGAAAGGCGTAAGATTAGTGGACGAATGGCGGAGTGAGTTTTGGGCCATCTCTGCCCAGGGAATATATCCCGACCACTCCTCTTGCCGGTCCTGGCAATACGACCTCAGAAACCTACCCACATCCTGGTTCACTCTCTCCACCTGCCCATTACTCTCGGGGTGAAAACCTGAGGTAAGGCTAATCGAGACCCCCAGACGTTCCATAAACGCCCTCCAGACTCTAGAGGTGAACTGGGGACCCCGATCAGACACTATATCCTCAGGCACCCCATAGTGCCGGAAGACGTGAGTAAACAGGGCGTCGGCAGTTTGTAGGGCTGTAGGGAGACCTGGCATAGGAATGAGACGGCAGGCTTCAGAAAACCGATCCACAACGACCAAGATCGTAGTGTTCCTCTGGGAGGGGGGAAGGTCCGTGACAAAATCTACCGATAGGTGAGACCACGGCCGTTGTGGAACGGGTAGGGGTTGTAATTTCCCTCTGGGCAGGTGTCTAGGTGCCTTACACTGGGCGCACACCGAGCAGAAGGAAACATAAACTCTCACGTCCTTGGCTAAAGGGGGCCACCAGTACTTCCCACTAAGGCAGTGCACTGTCCGACCAATACCCGGATTACCAGAGGAGGGTGACGTGTGAGCCCAGTATATCAAACGATCGCGAACCTCGAGCGGCACGTACTTCCGACCCTCTGGACACTGTGGAGGAGTAGGATCGGAACGTAACGCCCGCTCGATTTCCGCATCAACCTCCCACACCACCGGTGCCACCAGACAAGACTCCGGGAGTATGGGAGTGGGCTCAATGGACCTCTCCTCTGTGTCATATAGTCGGGACAGGGCGTCTGCCTTAGCGTTCTGGGACCCTGGTCTATAGGTGAGCTTAAATACAAAGCGGGAGAAAAACATAGCCCACCTTGCCTGGCGAGGGTTCAGCCTCCTCGCTGCCCGAATGTACTCCAGGTTACGATGGTCAGTCAGAATGAGAAAAGGGTGTTTAGCCCCCTCAAGCCAATGTCTCCACACCTTCAGGGCTTGAACCACAGCTAGCAGCTCCCTGTCCCCCACGTCATAATTGCGCTCCGCCGGACTGAGCTTCTTAGAATAGAAAGCACAGGGGCGGAGTTTAGGTGGCGTACCCGAGCGCTGAGACAGCACAGCGCCGATCCCAGCCTCGGAAGCGTCCACCTCCACCTGGAATGCCAAAGAGGGATCCGGATGCGCCAGCACCGGAGCCGAGGTAAACAGGTCCTTCAGACGTTTAAACGCCCTGTCCGCCTCAGCTGACCACTGCAGGCGCACCGGACCCCCCTTTAGCAGAGATGTAATGGGAGCTGCTACCTGTCCAAAGCCCCAGATAAACCTCCGGTAGTAATTGGCAAAACCCAAGAAGCGCTGCACCTCCTTTACCGTGGTGGGAGTCTGCCAATTACGCACGGCAGAAAAGCGGTCAATCTCCATCTCTACCCCTGACGCGGACAACCGATGTCCCAGGAAGGAGATGGACTCCTGGAAGAACAGACATTTCTCCGCCTTCGCATACAGGTCATGCTCCAACAGTCTACCAAGCACTCGATGCACCAGGGACACATGCTCGGCTCGTGTAGCAGAGTATATTAGAATGTCATCAATATACACCACTACACCCTGTCCATGCAAGTCCCGGAAAATCTCGTCCACAAATGATTGGAAGACTGAAGGAGCATTCATTAAACCGTATGGCAGTACGGGGAAGTGGAAGGCCGTATGTAACCCTGTCTCAGAGATTCGGTGACGTAGGTCTCCATAGCTGCCGTCTCCTCCTGAGACAGAGGATACACGTGACTACGTGGAAGCGCAGCGCCTACTTGGATGTCTATCGCACAATCCCCCTGTCGATGAGGTGGTAATTGAGTCGCCTTCTTTTTACTGAAGGCGAGTGCCAAATCGGCATACTCAGGTGGAATGTGTAAGGTGGGAACTTGGTTCGGGCTTTCCACCGTCGTTGCCCCTATGGAAACGCCTACACACCGCCCAGTACACTGATCAGACCATCCCTTGAGAGCTCTCTGTTGCCATGAATTGTTTGGGTCATGAGATGTTAACCAGGGAAGCCCCAACACCACGGGAAATGCAGGAGAATCAATCAAATACAAACGTAATATCTCCTCATGACCCTCCTGCGTTTTCATCCGGAGAGGCGCAGTGACCTCCCTAATCAATCCCGACCCCAAAGGGCGGCTATCTAGGGCATGGATAGGGAAGGGCACATCAACAGGTACGATAGGAATCCCTAACTTATAGGTGAACTGGCGATCGATGAAATTCCCAGCTGCGCCTGAATCTACTAGCGCCTTATGCTGGGAGTGAGGAGAAACCTCGGGAAACACCACTTTAATACACATATGATCAGCAGAGAGCTCTGGGTGAGTTGGGTGCCTACTCACCTGGAATGACTCATCAGTGCGTCGCCCACTGCCTCGATTCCTAGGAGACCCTCCACAGCACCGACCAGCAGTGTGTCCTCTGCGGCCACAGTTGGTGCAGGGGACGGCCTCCCTCCTGGTCTCCCTCCTGGTCTCCCTAGCACCAGCACCCCCGAGCTCCATAGGGGTCGGCTCGGAAGTGCTGGGGGATGGAATGGACGGCCCCGAATCCGGACGTCCGCGGGTAGCCAACAGGGTTTCCAGGCGAATAGACATGTCCACCAGTTGATCAAAGCTGAGGTTGGTGTCCCTGCAGGCCAATTCCCGACGCACGTCCTCCCTCAGGCTACATCTATAGTGGTCGATGAGGGCCCTCTCATTCCATCCCGCGTTGGAATCCAGCGTCTGGAAGTCCAGCGCGAACTCCTGTGCGCTCCTCCTCCCCTGTCTAAGGTGGAATAGACGCTCACCCGCCGCTTTACCCTCTGGTGGATGATCGAATACTGCCCGGAAGCGGCGGGTGAACTCCGCATAGTTGACCGTAGCGGCGTCTATCCCACCCCACTCGGCGTTGGCCCACTCCAGCGCCTTGCCGGACAGACAGGAGATGAGGGCGGACACGCTCTCGTATCCCGAGGGCGCCGGGTGAATGGTTGCTAGGTAGAGTTCAACCTGGAGTAGGAAACCCTGGCACCCGGCCGCTGTGCCATCTTAAGCCCTCGGGAGCGAGAGCCGAATCCCACTGGACCGCGGAGGTGAAGCGATGGGCATCGCCGATGGTGGTGGTATCGTTGGAGGGGGTATAGGTAAACCCCCTCTTTCCCATCGCTCAATGGTGTTCACCACCCGTTCCATGGCGGTGCCGAGAGCCTGGATCATGGCCGCTTGGTGTTCGACGCGTGCCTCCATAGATCCAGCTGGCACCGCCGCTCCTGCTGACTCCATGAGTGGTGTGTGATTCTGTCAAAGTGCGACGTAAATGCGGTAGGCGAAGTCAAATGCAGGACACCGAGCTACTGGAAACATACTTTTACTAACAAAGTAACCAGAGTAAAAACAACCTCCAAACAGGGAGGGGAATACCCGCACAATAGCAACTGCCGAAAATGACGAGAACAATCACACACAACACACAATGAACGACAGAGGGTTATATAGGGAATACAATACAGCATAATAGGAAACGGGTGTACACAATCAAGACAAAACAAGTCAAACACAGAAACATAGATCGGTAGCAGCTAGTACTCCGGGGACGACGAACGCCGAAGCCTGCCCGAGCAAGGAGGAGGAGCAGCCTCGGCTGATTCCGTGACAACCATGCACAAAGCGATATTCAATGTCTGCTTTTTGTTTTACCCATCTATCAATAGGTGTCACACATTTGCCCCATTATTTATAGAAAGACCCATGTACATTGAGGTGTCTTGACTATTGAGGTTCAATGCTTTTCACAGATCTTCATGATGTCTTTGTCAGGTCGGATGGTCAGAACAGTCTCTCTCTCATCTCTAGACACACCACTAAATCAACAGCCAGGTCTTCTGTCTCTCTCTCTCTCAATTCAAATCAATTCAATTTAAGGTCTTTATTGTCATGGGAAACGTGTGTTAACATTGCCAAAGCAAGTGAAATAGATAATAAATAAAAGTGAAATAAACAATAAATATTAACAGTAAACATTACACTCAGAAGTTTCAAAAGAATAAAGACATTTCAAATGTCATATTATGTCTATAGACAGTGTTGTAACAATGTGCAAATAGTTAAAGTACAAAAGGGAAAATAAATAAACATAAATATAGGTTGTATTTACAATGGTGTTTGTTCTTCACTGGTTGGCCTTTTCTTGTGGCAACAGGTCACACATCTTGCTGCTGTGATGGCACACTGTGGTATTTCACCCAATAGATATTGGAGTTTACCAAAATTGGGTTTGTTTTCGAATTCTTTGTGGGTCTGTGTAATCTGAGGGAAATATACAGTGGGGGAAAAAAGTATTTAGTCAGCCACCAATTGTGCAAGTTCTCCCACTTAAAAAGATGAGAGAGGCCTGTAATTTTCATCATAGGTACACGTCAACTATGACAGACAAAATGAGAAAAAGAAATCCAGAAAATCACATTGTAGGATTTTTAATGATTTTATTTGCAAATTATGGTGGAAAATAAGTATTTGGTCACCTACAAACAAGCAAGATTTCTGGCTTTCACAGACCTGTAACTTCTTCTTTAAGAGGCTCCTCTGTCCTCCACTCGTTACCTGTATTAATGGCACCTATTTGAACTTGTTATCAGTATAAAAGACACCTGTCCACAACCTCAAACAGTCACACTCCAAACTCCACTATGGCCAAGACCAAAGGACCAAAGGACACCAGAAACAAAATTGTAGACCTGCACCAGGCTGGGAAGACTGAATCTGCAATAGGTAAGCAGTTTGGTTTGAAGAAATCAACTGTGGGAGCAATTATTAGGAAATGGAAGACATACAAGACCACTGATAATCTCCCTCGATCTGGGGCTCCACGCAAGATCTCACCCCGTGGGGTCAAAATGATCACAAGAACGGTGAGCAAAAATCCCAGAACCACACGGGGGGACCTAGTGAATGACCTGCAGAGAGCTGGGGCCAAAGTAACAAAGCCTACCATCAGTAACACACTACGCCGCCAGGGACTCAAATCCTGCAGTGCCAGACGTGTCCCCCTGCTTAAGCCAGTACATGTCCAGTCCCGTCTGAAGTTAGCTAGAGTGCATTTGGATGATCCAGAAGAGGATTGGGAGAATGTCATATGGTCAGATGAAACCAAAATATAACTTTTTGGTAAAAACTCAACTTGTTGTGTTTGGAGGACAAAGAATGCTGAGTTGCATCCAAAGAACACCATACCTACTGTGAAGCATGAGGGGGGAAACATCATGCTTTGGGGCTGTTTTTCTGCAAAGGGACCAGGACGACTGATCCGTGTAAAGGAAAGAATGAATCGGGCCATTTATCGTGAGATTTTGAGTGAAAACCTCCTTCCATCAGCAAGGGCATTGAAGATGAAACGTGGCTGGGTCTTTCAGCATGACAATGATCCCAAACACACCGCCCGGGCAACGAAGGAGTGGCTTCGTAAGAAGCATTTCAAGGTCCTGGAGTGGCCTAGCCAGTCTCCAGAGCTCAACCCCATAGAAAATCTTTGGAGGGAGTTGAAAGTCCGTGTTGCCCAGCGACAGCCCCAAAACATCACTGCTCTAGAGGAGATCTGCATGGAGGAATGGGCCAAAATACCAGCAACAGTGTGTGAAAACCTTGTGAAGACTTACAGAAAACGTTTGACCTGTGTCATTGCCAACAAAGGGTATATAACAAAGTATTGAGAAATTTTTGTTATTGACCAAATACTTATTTTCCACCATAATTTGCAAATAAAATCATAAAAAATCCTACAATGTGATTTTCTGGATTTTTTTCTCTCATTTTGTCCGTCATAGTTGACGTGTACCTATGATGAAAATTACAGGCCTCTCTCATCTTTTTAAGTGGGAGAACTTGCACAATTGGTGGCTGAATAAATACTTTTTTTCCCCACTGTATGTCTCTAATATGGTCATACATTTGGCAGGAGGTTAGGAAGTGCAGCTCCGTTTCCACCTCATTTTGTGGGCAGTGTGCACGTAGCCTGTCTTCTCTTGGGAGCCAGTTGGAAGACGATTATTTTGTCTTGCTGAGATTTACTGTCAGGGCCCAGGTCTGACTGAATCTGTGCAGAAGGATCTAGGTGCTGCTGTAGGCCCTCCTTGGTTGGGGACAGAAGCACCAGATCATCAGCAAACAGTACACATTTGATTTCAGATTCTAGTAGGCTGAGGCCGGGTGCTGCAGACTGTTCTAGTGCCAATTCGTTGATATATATATATATATATATATATGTTGAAAAGGGTGGGGCTTAAGCTGCCTCCCTGTCTCTGTCTCTCTCTCTCTCTCTCTCTCTCTAAAGCACTAAGTCCCTCCCTTGCAGCTTTACTCAGAGCTCAGTTCAGTCTGGCCTGAATAGAGAGTTGGGACCCAGCTAACAATTGTAGAGCGATAGAACGTTTTTGTAATGTTATCCGCAGTGTTCCCCTAATCCTATAGAACATTTGTGGCAGAACTGAAAAAGGGGATGGTCTCTTGGAAACATTCGTCGCACATCACGGGAACATTCCTATCTTAAGGTTATTTAATAACCTAATGAAACTCTTAAGGCAACGTTCTCTAATGTTGTGGGAACGTTTGTTGTTACATTTACATTTTACATTTTAGTCATTTAGCAGACGCTCTTATCCAGAGCGACTTACAGGAGCAATTAGGGTTAAGTGCCTTGCTCAAGGGCACATTAACGTCATTTAGCAGACGCTCTTAGCCAGAGCGACTCACAAATTGGTGCGTTCACCCTATAGCCAGTGGGATAACCACTTTACAATTTGGGGGGGGGGGGGGGGTAGAAGGATTACTTTATCCTATCCCAGGTATTCCTTAAAGAGGTGGGGTTTCAAATGTCTCCGGAAGGTGGTGAGTGACTCCGCTGTCCTGGCGTCGTGAGGGAGCTTGTTCCACCATTGGGGTGCCAGAGCAGCGAACAGTTTTGACTGGGCTGAGCGGGAACTATGCTTCCGCAGAGGAAGGGGAGCCAGCAGGCCAGAGGTGGATGAACGCAATGCCCTCGTTTGGGTGTAGGGACTGATCAGAGCCTGAAGGTACAGAGGTGCCGTTCCCCTCACTGCTCCATAGGCAAGCACCATGGTCTTGTAGCGGATGCGAGCTTCAACTGGAAGCCAGTGGAGTGTGCGGAGGAGGGGGTGACGTGAGAGAACTTGGGAAGGTTGAACACCAGACGGGCTGCGGCATTCTGGATGAGTTGTAGGGGTTTAATGGCACAGGCAGGGAGGCCAGCCAACAGCGAGTTGCAGTAGTCCAGCCGGGAGATGACAAGTGCCTGGATTAGGACCTGTGCCGCTTCCTGTGTAAGGCAGGGTCGTACTCTCCGAATGTTGTAGAGCATGAACCTGCAGGAGCGGGTCACCGCCTTGATGTTGGCGGAGAACGACAGGGTGTTGTCCAGGGTCACGCCTAGGCTCTTCGCACTCTGGGAGGAGGACACAGCGGAGTTGTCAACCGTGATGGCGAGATCATGGAACGGGCAGTCCTTCCCCGGGAGGAAGAGCAGCTCCGTCTTGCCAGGGTTCAGCTTGAGGTGGTGATCCGTCATCCATACTGATATGTCTGCCAGACATGCAGAGATGCGATTCGCCACCTGGTTATCAGAAGGGGGAAAGGAGAAGATTAGTTGTGTATCGTCAGCGTAGCAATGATAGGAAAGGCCATGTGAGGATATGACAGAGCCAAGTGACTTGGTGTATAGGGAGAAAAGGAGAGGGCCTAGAACTGAGCCCTGGGGGACACCAGTGGTGAGAGCACGTGGTGCGGAGACAGCTTCTCGCCACGCCACTTGGTAGGAGCGACCGGTCAGGTAGGACGCAATCCAGGAGTGAGCCGCGCCGGAGATGCCCAGCTCGGAGAGGGTGGAGAGGAGGATCTGATGGTTCACAGTATCAAAGGCAGCAGACAGGTCTAGAAGGACAAGAGCAGAGGAGAGAGAGTTAGCTTTAGCAGTGCGGAGAGTCTCCGTGACACAGAGAAGAGCAGTCTCAGTTGAATGACCAGTCCTGAAACCTGATTGGTTTGGATCAAGAAGGTCATTCTGAGAGAGATAGCAAGAGAGTTGGCTAAAGACGGCACGCTCAATAGTTTTGGAAAGAAAAGAAAGAAGGGATACTGGTCTGTAGTTGTTGACATCAGTGGGGTCGAGTGTTGGTTTTTTGAGAAGGGGAGCAACTCTCGCTCTCTTGAAGACGGAAGGGACATGGCCAGCGGTCAAGGATGAGTTGATCAGCGAGGTGAGGTAGGGGAGAAGGTCACCGGAGATGGTCTGGAGAAGGGAGGAGGGGATGGGGTCAAGCGGGCAGGTTGTTGGGCGGCCTGCAGTCACAAGTCGCAGGATTTTATCTGGAGAGAGAGGGGAGAAAGAAGTCAAAGCATAGGGTAGGGCAGTGTGAGCAGGACCAGCAGTGTCATTAGACTTAACAAACGAGGATCGGATGTCGTCAACCTTCTTTTCAAAGTGGTTGACGAAGTCATCCACAGAGAGAGAGGAGGGGGGGGGGGGGGGGGGGATTCAGGAGGGAGGAAAATGTGGCAAAGAGCTTCCTAGGGTTAGAGGCAGATGCTTGGAATTTAGAGTGGTAGAAGGTGGCCTTAGCAGCAGAAACAGATGAAGAAAATGTAGAGAGGAGGGAGTGAAAAGATGCCAGGTCGGCAGGGAGTTTAGTTTTCTTCCATTTCCGCTCCGCTGCCCGGAGCTCTGTTCTGTGAGCTCGCAATGAGTCATCAAGCCACGGAGCTGGAGGGGAGGACCGAGCCGGCCGGGAGGATAGGGGACACAGAGAGTCAAAGGATGCAGAAAGGGAGGAGAGGAGGGTTGAGGAGGCAGAATCAGGAGATTGGAGGGAGAAGGATTGAGCAGAGGGAAGAGATGATAGGATGGAAGAGGAGAGAGTAGTGGGAGAGAGAGAGCTGTGGAGGCTCTCTAATGAAATGTCTTAATTCATGTTAATCACTTTGAATGGCAGAGAAATGTCACATTTTGTTCAGTCCTTTTTACTATAAAGAGAAAACACACGACTGGGCACACACTGGTTGAATCAATGTTTGTTTCCACGTCGTTTCAATGAAATTACACTGAACCAACGTGGAATAAAGGTGGAATTGACGTCTGTGCCCAGTGTGACATCCCTGTGAGCCCCCGCAGACCAAACCTGAAATTACCATAGCAGCAGCTCTGTTGGGCAGTGTTTACGAGGAGAGGAGAGGAGAGGAGAGGAGAGGAGAGGAGAGGAGAGGAGAGGAGAGGAGAGGAGAGGAGAGGAGAGGAGAGGAGAGGAGAGGAGAGGAGAGGAGAGGAGAGGAGAGGAGGAGAGGGGAAGAGAGGAGAGGAGAGGTTCAGTAGTAGAGTGTTCAGTCCAGACTTCATTACTTCATTATCTCTGTGTTATATCTGGCCTGGTTAAAACCCCCAGGGTTAATGAGCTGAAAGGGCAACACATCCCCAGTCTTATGGCTTACATGACTAATGGCCAAATAGATAGAGTTAGAGGGGAGAAACAGAGAGAGAGGTTTGATGCTTTGATGTACGGTCTACCCTGTCCAAGATAAGGATACGTTTTCATGGTGAAATAGTTGAATATGTTGATGGCAGAGCAGAGCAGTGTGGACATGCAGACAGACAGACAGACAGACAGACAGACAGACAGACAGACAGACAGACAGACAGACAGACAGACGGAGGCATGAGAGAGAGAGAGAGAGAGAGAGAGAGAGAGAGGTTTGATGCTTTGATGTACGGTCTACCCTGTCCAAGATAAGGATACGTTTTCATGGTGAAATAGTATGATGGTTGAATATGTTGATGGCAGAGCAGAGCAGTGTGGACATGCAGACAGACAGACAGACAGACAGCAGTGTGGACAGACAGACAGACAGACAGACAGACAGACAGACAGACAGACAGACAGACAGACATACAGACAGACAGACAGCAGTGTGGACATACAGACAGACAGACAGACAACAGTGTGGACATGCAGACAGACACCAGTGTTGACATGCAGACAGACAGACAGCAGTGTGGACAGGCGGAGGCATGAGAGAGAGCGAGAGAGAGAGAGAGAGAGACTTTTCCCTGCCTGCCTCACAGTGGGGTGGAGAAGATCAATCAAATGCAATTTGAAAAATGTCAACCTTCCATCTCTCTGCCATCACACCGCCGTACCCTCACAGCCAATGTACCCTACACAGAGCCTAATGTACCCTACACAGAGCCCAATGTACCCTACACAGAGCCCAATGTACCCTACACAGAGCCCAATGTACCCTACACAGAGCCCAATGTACCCTACACAGAGCCCAGTGTACCCTACAGAGCCCAATGTACCCTACACAGAGCCCAATGTACCCTACACAGATCCGCGTCCCAAACTGCACCCTATTTCCTATATAGTGCACTACTTTTGACCAGAGTCCTATCAGAGAGGAGGCTCTTCTCTCCCTGCTCCGCATGCAGCTTCCTAGCAGTTCATTATAAAACCTATTAGGTTTGGACTGCTGTTAAGAAGACTGTCATTAGAAACCAACCACCCACTTGTTTCCACAGAAGAATGAATTTAGCTGTCGTCTGTCCGTCAGTCCGTCCCCTATTCAATTGATCGCTTTGTTTATTTCCTTGATATCTCAGCTCAAGGTCTCTGTCAAATAAAACAGGGTAAATAAACAAACACACATTTATCCGACGTCAACAAAGAAACACAACAAACGGCAGAGACTTTGGACTGAAGATCCTTTGGTTAAAACCCGAAGACCAAAATCCTAGAATGTCTCTAGGAGAGTATAAAGAATCAGATAGATGTTTCATCTACAGATAAACTAGCTAACTGCTGAGATAGAGAAGTTCCTTATTATACTCACTCACTGACTTTGTCTCCAAAATGGCGCCCTATTCCCTTCATAGTGCACTACTGTGATGAGGTGTGAATGACGGAGTCAGGCGCAGGAGGTAAAACACTGAAATCCAGAGTTTATTCAGTGTACACAAATAAAGCGCAGCAAGCGTCAAAACGAAACTAGCACAAGGGAAAAATCCACCTTGGCTACATACAAGGAAAGAGTAGCTCAACTGAGCTACTCACTCTCACAATGAACAATCACTCACAGAGGACAAGGGGGCAGAGGGAACACTTATACACAGACTAATGAGGGAATGAGTACCAGGGGTGTGTGATTGACAAGACAAGACAAATGGAGTGATGATAAATGGAGCGGTAGTGGCTAGTAAGCCGGTGACGACGAACGCCGAAACCTGCCCGAGCAAGGAGGAGGGGCAGCCTCGGCTGAACTCGTGACAGTACCCCCCCCCCCCCCCCCCCCCCCCCTTGACGCGCAGCTCCAGCAGAGCGCCGACACCGGCCTCGGGGACGGCCAGGAGGACGCGGAGCAGGGCGAGTCGGATGGCGACGATGGAAGTCCCTCAACAGAGAGGGATCGAGGATATCCCTCACCGGGACCCAGCACCGTTCCTCCGGACCGTACCCTTCCCACTCCACGAGGTACTGAAGGCCCCCCACCCGGCACCTCGAATCCAGTATGGAACGGACAGAGTACGCCGGCGCCCCCTCGATGTCCAAAGGAGGTGGAGGGACCTCCCGCTCCTCTCTCAGAGGAGAGACACATGAAACGAGGGGTTAATTCGGTAATCGGGGGGAATAATAACCTATATGTGACCTCGTTGATTCTCCTCAGGACTTTGAACGGCCCTACAAACCGCAGGCTCAGCTTCCGGCAGGGCAGGCGGAGGGACAGATTCCGGGTCGAGAGCCAGACCCGATCCCCCGGTACAAAGACGGGGGCCTCACTGCGGTGACGGTCAGTGTTGGCCTTCTGACGACGCACGACGCGTCGGAGGTGAACATGGGCAGCGTTCCACGTCTCCGCCGCGCGCCGAAACCAGTCATCCACCGCAGGAGCTTCGGTCTGGCTCTGGTGCCACGGTACCAGAACCGGTTGATAACCTAAAACACACTGAAATGGCGTTAGGTTCATAGAGGAGTGTCGGAGAGAGTTCTGGGCATATTCTGCCCATGGCAGGAACACCGACCACTCCCCCGGCCAGTCCTGGCAATAGGACCTCAGGAACCTACCCACATCCTGATTTACCCGTTCCACCTGCCCATTACTCTCAGGGTGGAACCCAGAGGTCAGGCTGACCGAGACTCCCAGACGTTCCATGAACGCCTTCCAGACCCTGGACGTGAACTGGGGACCTCGGTCAGACACTATGTCCTCTGGTACCCCGTAGTGCCAGAAGACGTGTGTAAACAGGGCCTCCGCAGTCTGCAGAGCCGTGGGGAGACCGGGCAGAGGAAGGAGGCGGCAGGCCTTGGAAAAACGGTCCACAATGACCAGGATGGTGGTGTTACCTTGGGAGAGAGGCAGATCAGTTAAAAAATCAACACTCAGATGAGACCATGGCCGTTGTGGTATTGGTAAAGGTTGTAACTTACCCGCTGGGAGGTGCCTAGATGCCTTACTCTGGGCGCACACCGAGCAGGAGGAGACATACACCCTCACGTCCTTAGCCAAGGTAGGCCACCTGTACTTTTCGGTCAGGCAGCGCACTGTACGACCGATACCTGGGTAACCAGAGGAGGGTGACGTGTGTGCCCAGTAGATCAGACGGTCACGGATAAGCGCAGGCACGTACTGCAGCCCAGCTGGACACTGCGGTGGAGATGGATCTGTGCGTAATGCCTGCGCTATATCCGCGTCCATCGCCCAAACTACCGGCGCCACAATGCATGAGTCTGGCAGTATGGAGGTATTGTCTCTGTGCCTCTCCTCTGTGTCATACAGCCGGGACAGTGCATCTGCCTTCACATTCTTCGTACCCGAAATGTATGACAGTGTGAAATCAAACCGGGTGAAGAATAGTGCCCACCTGGCCTGGCGAGGGTTCAGCCTCCTCGCTGCCCGGATGTACTCCAGGTTACGGTGGTCCGTCCAGACGAGGAATGGGTGTTTCACCCCCTCGAGCAAATGTCTCCTCACGGTCAGAGCTCGGACAACAGCCAACAGCTCCCGATCACCAACGCTGTAGTTCTGCTCCGCCGGGCTGAGCTTCTTTGAGAAGCGGAGCTTGGGTGGACGCATCCACCTCCACTACGAACGGTAGTGATGGATCGGGGTGGGCCAATACCGGGGCCCACCCCGATCCCTGTCAGCCTCAGCAGACCAGCAGAGCCGGGACGGCCCACCCTTCAACAGAGATGTGATGGGAGCTGCGACCTTGCCAAAGCCCCAGATAAACCTCCGATAATAGTTGGCGAAGCCAAGGAAGCGCTGCACCTCCTTTACCATGGTTGGAGTCGGCCAATTACACACGGCTGCAATGCGGTTGCCCTCCTTCTCCACACCTGAGGTAGAAATGCGGTATCCGAGGAAGGAGACGGACTGCTGGAAAAACATACACTTCTCTGCTTTGGCATAAAGGTAATTTTCCAACAGTCGGGCCAGTACTTTGCGAACCAGGGACACATGCTCGGCGCGCGTAGCGGAATACACCAGGATGTCATCGATGTAGACCACTACACCGCGACCAAGCATGTCCCGAAACACCTCGTTCACAAAGGACTGGAAGACTGATGGAGCATTCATCAAACCGTAGGGCATCACCAGGTATTCATAATGCCCCGTGGTTGTGCTGAATGCTGTCTTCCACTCATCTCCCTCTCGGATACGCACCAGGTTGTACGCACTCCGGAGATCTAATTTAGTGAAGAAGCGCGCCCCATGCAATGACTCAACCACTGAAGGAATGAGGGGTAGAGGATAACTAAATCTTATCGTCTCCTTGTTCAGTGGTCGATAATCAATGCACGGGCGCAGACCGCCGTCTTTCTTCTTCACAAAAAAGAAACTTGAGGAGGCGGGTGAAGTGGAGGGACGTATGTAGCCCTGGCGCAGGGACTCGGTGGCGTATGTCTCCATAGCCTCCGTCTCCGCCTGCGACAGGGGATACACATGAGAGGTACAGCGTCTACCCGAAGGTTTATTGCGCAATCCCCCACCCGATGAGGTTGAAATTTAGTTGCTTTATTCTTGGAGAAAACTTGTGCCAGATCATGGTATTCTGGGGAAATGCGCACGGTGGAGGCACCGTCTGGACTTTCCACCGTGGTTGCACCAACGGAAACACCCAGACACCTACCCTGACACTCTCGCGACCACCCCGTGAGAACCCTCTGCGGCCATGAGAAAGTGGGGTTGTGGAGTGCTAGCCACAGAATACCTAACACCACAGAAAAAGCAGGAGACTCAATGATGGAAAAAGTGACCTGCTCACAATGCGTCTCCTGTGTGATCATGGTGACTGGTGCCGTGACTTCCTTTATCAACCCGGACCCTAATGGTCGACTATCAAGTGCTCTGATAGGGCGTGGAATGGATAGGGGAACTAATGAAATGCCCTGGCGGCGTGCGAAAGTTTTATCCATACAGTTCCCAGCTGCGCCTGAATCTACATTTGACATTTTAGTCATTTAGCAGACTCTCTTATCCAGAGCGACTTACAGTTATAGTGCATACATTATTATTATATATATATTTTTCATACTGGCCCCCCGTGGGAATCAAACCCACAACCCTAGCGTTGCAAACGCCATGCTCTACCAACTGAGCTACATCCCTGCCGGCCAGTCCCTCCCCTACCCTGGACGACGCTGGGCCAATTGTGCGCCGCCCCATGGGTCTCCCGGTCGCGGCCGGCTACGACAGAGCCTGGATGCAGTGCACCCGCCCAAGGGTGCATCACAAGGGGGGGCAGCCTCGGTTGAATTCGTGACAACTACTTTAGACCAGAACCCTACGTGGTGCACTATCTAGGCAATAGGGTGCTATTTGGGACGCACTCCCCTCTCTGTTGTGCTGTAGAAAATGATGAATGTGCCAGCTACCAAAATGGAAAATAAATTATTCATGGGAAAGAAATCAACAGTTAATGTGCTGATATTTCTCCTCCTTCCCCTCACAACTAAAGGACACAAGCATGTATCTTCTTCATCAACACACCATCTAGAAAGTAGGTTCTGTCCCAAATGGCACCCTATTCCCTACATAGTGCACTACTTTTGACCAGGGCCCATATAAGGAATAGGGTGCCATGTGGGTCATCCTGAGACTCACATGCTGATTGGGTGTGTTCTTTTGGCAGACTCTAGTGCTGCTGTGGTACGTCCACTACCAGTACCTCAACAACAGGACTTATTTCTGTGTTGTGATTTCATGGAGTGTTGTCAATAGGTACTGCAACCACACTGGACTCACAGAGTGGACTGAACTGGGCATTGGTTCTCAACCACTACTCACACTGGACTCACAGAGTGGACTGGACTGAGCATTGGTTCTCAACCACTACTCACACTGGACTCACAGAGTGGACTGGACTTGGCATTGGTTCTCAACCACACTGGACTCAGAGAGTGGACTGGACTGGGCATTGGTTCTCAACCACACTGGACTCAGAGAGTGGACTGGACTGGGCATTGGTTCTCAACCGCACTGGACTCAGAGAGTGGACTGGACTGGGCATTGGTTCTCAACCGCACTGGACTCAGAGAGTGGACTGGACTGGGCATTGGTTCTCAACCACACTGGATTCAGATAGTGGACTGGACTGGGCATTGGTTCTCAACCGCACTGGACTCAGATAGTGGACTGGACTGGGCATTGGTTCTCAACCACACTGGACTCAGATAGTGGACTGGACTGGGCATTGGTTCTCAACCGCACTGGACTCAGAGAGTGGACTGGACTGGGCATTGGTTCTCAACCGCACTGGACTCAGAGAGTGGACAGTTCTGGGCATTGGTTCTCAACCACACTGGACTCAGAGAGTGGACAGTTCTGGGCATTGGTTCTCAACCACACTGGACTCAGAGAGTGGACTGGACTGGGCATTGGTTCTCAACCACACTGGACTCAGAGAGTGGACTGGACTGGGCATTGGTTCTCAACCACACTGGACTCAGAGAGTGGACTGGACTGGGCATTGGTTCTCAACCACACTGGACTCAGATAGTGGACTGGACTGGGCATTGGTTCTCAACCGCACTGGACTCAGAGAGTGGACTGGACTGGGCATTGGTTCTCAACCGCACTGGACTCAGAGAGTGGACAGTTCTGGGCATTGGTTCTCAACCACACTGGACTCAGAGAGTGGACAGTTCTGGGCATTGGTTCTCAACCACACTGGACTCAGAGAGTGGACTGGACTGGGCATTGGTTCTCAACCACACTGGACTCAGAGAGTGGACTGGACTGGGCATTGGTTCTCAACCACACTGGACTCAGAGAGTGGACTGGACTGGGCATTGGTTCTCAACCACACTGGACTCAGATAGTGGACTGGACTGGGCATTGGTTCTCAACCACACTGGACTCAGATAGTGGACTGGACTGGGCATTGGTTCTCAACCACACTGGACTCAGAGAGTGGACTGGACTGGGCATTGGTTCTCAACCACACTGGACTCAGAGAGTGGACTGGACTGGGCATTGGTTCTCAACCACACTGGACTCAGATAGTGGACTGGACTGGGCATTGGTTCTCAACCACACTGGACTCAGAGAGTGGACTGGACTGGGCATTGGTTCTCAACCGCATTGGACTCAGAGAGTGGACTGGACTGGGCATTGGTTCACAACCACTACTCAAACTAGCACTTCCTCTGTACTGCTGGTATAACACAGTTTGTATACAAGCTGGAGACCCAACTGAAGAAGAAATAGTGTGTGATTATAGATGTATCCTCAGAACTCAGGACCCACCTCTCACATGCCCAGGGCCCACTTTAGGTCCCGACCCGTGGTTTAAGATACCCTGTTATACAGATTCTCCAGTGTGCCGGGAAGAATTTGAACAATGATCCTACTCTCCAGTGGTTTTATAATATCTATAATTATCTCATGAAAACATAGGCTACATTGTAATTTTGCACTGTGATGTAATAGTGTCTTTTTTCACTAGAACAATGCAGTTGCACCTGTCCCAAAAGAGCACACTATTCCCTTTATAGTGGACTACTTTGACCAGGGCACGTAGGGCTCTGGTCAAAAGTAGTGCACTACACTGAGTGTACAACACATTAGGAACACCTGCTCTTTCCATGACATAGACTGACCAGGTGAATCCAGGTGAAAGCTATGATCCCTTATTAATGTCACTTGTTAAATCCACTTCAATCAGTGTAGATGAAGGGGAGGAGACAGGTTAAAGAAGGATTTTTAAGCCTTGAGACAATTGAGACATGGATTGTGTGTGTGTGCCATTCAGAGGGTGAATGGGCAAGACAAAAGATTTAAGTGGCCCCGTGTAGCTCAGTTGGTAGAGCATGGCGCTTGCAACGCCAGGGTTGTGGGTTCGTTTCCCACGGGGGGGCCAGTATAAAAAATACATTTTAAAAAATGAATGCACTAACTGTAAGTCGCTCTGGAAAAGAGCGTCTGCTAAATGACTCAAATGTAAGTGCCTTTGAACGGGGTATGGTAGTAGGTGCCAGGAGCACCGGTTTGTGTCAAAAACTGCAACGCTGCTGGGTTTTTCATGCTCAACAGTTTCCCGTATGTATCAAGAATGGTCCACCACTCAAAAGACATCCAGCCAACTAGACACAACTGTGGGAAGCATTGGAGTCAACATGGCCCAGCATCCCTGCGGAACATTTTCGATACCTTGTAGAGTCCATGCCCCGACGAATTGAAGCTGTTTTGAGGGCAAAAGCGGGGGAGCAACTCAATATTAGGAAGGTGTTCCTAATGTTTTGTACACTCAAGTTTATCATGGTAGCCAGTATTTGTGTTAGCAATTATATCTGGATTAACTGCTGCTAATAGTAGCACTCAGATTAGCATGTAGCTAGCTATAGCTACCATCGGCCAACAACAGAGTTTTAGCCAGAGTTTATAGACGTTCAATGTCTACTATGATGGTAAAGGTGAGGTTAGCATGTAGCTAGCTATAGCTGCCATCGGCCAACAACAGAGTTTTAGCCAGAGTTTATAGACGTTCAATGTCTACTATGATGGTAATGGTGTATCCTGATTTTGTATAACAGTACGAGAACTGCTGATGTGCTGAACTGCTAATAAGTGATGTGTTTCAAGGCTGCTAGTGGTTAGCTAGCAGAGGTAAGCCAGCAGGGGTGGAAAAGGGGCTATGCTGAAAGCCTGCACGCTGTATAAGCTAGTGGTTAGCTAGTAGAGGTAAGCCTGTTGTGATGAGTATGATTAGAAGGAGTCAGGCGCAGGAGGGTAAATCACAGAATACAGAGTTTATTCCGTCGTACACAATTGCGCTGGATAGCGACAAACGAAAACAGGCACAGGGGAAACTATCTACCCTGGCAATACACGGTACGGGATACTCCAACAATATACAGGCACAGGGGAAATATCTACCCTGGCAATACACAGTATGGGATACTCCAACAATATACAGGCACAGGGGAAATATCTACCCCGGCAATACAAGGTACGAGTAGCTCCACCGAGCTACACTACTCTCACAAATAAACAATCACCCACAAGGACAAGGGGGGCAGAGGGAACACTTATACACGGACTAATGAGGGGATATGAACCAGGTGTGTGTGATTGACAAGACAAGACAAATGGAATGATGATATATGGAGCGGCAGTGGCTAGTAAGCCGGTGACGACGAACGCCAAAGCCTGCCCGGATCAAGGAGGGGAGGCAGCCTCGGATGAAGTCGTGACACCTGTATGGGTGGAAAAGGAGCTATGCTAAAAGCTTCATGCTGTATAAGTGCAACAACAACAAAAAAAATTCTGATACAGAATATAGAAATCACAGAATATGGTCAGATGATAAGTTGGCCAGAATATATTTGTAAAAACAATAGGAGGTATGATGTAGTCTTCACCGTCCCATGTGGACAGTGGCTTCCCCTCCTGCTCCTCATTAAGCAACTTTTCCACGTGTTACTTAAATCTCACTGGATTGATTGCTTTCATTTTACTCTTTCATACTCTTGCTTGTGCCTTTTGTTTTTTCCCGTTAACGTTACAACCGAGGAAATGTTTGTAATGACCTGTCAAACACACCCCAGTAATGGCTGAAATGGGCTCAATGGAATACAATAAATTGTCTTTCCGTTGCATCTAAACTCAGCAAAAAAAGAAACGTCCCTTTTTCAGGACCCTGTCTTTCAAAGATAATTCTTAAAAATCCAAATAACTTCACAGATCTTCATTGTAAAGGGTTTAAACACTGTTTCCCATGGTTGTCCAATGAACCATAAACAATTAATGAACATGCAACTGTGGAATGGTCGTTAAGACACTAACAGCTTACAGACGGTAGGCAATTAAGGTCACAGTTATTAAAACTTAGGACACTAAAGAGGCCTTTCTACTGACTCTGAAAAACACCAAAAGAAAGATGCCCAGGGTCCCTGCTCATCTGCGTGAATGTGCCTTAGGCATGATGCAAAATTGCAATGTCCGTACTGTGAGACACCTAAGACAGCATTACAGGGAGACAGGACGGACAGCTGATCGTCCTCACAGTGGCAGACCACATGTAACAACACCTGCACAGGATCGGTACATCCGAACATCACACCTGCGGGACAGGTACAGGATGGCAACAACAACTGCCCGAGTTACACCAGGAACGCACAATCCCTCCATCAGTGCTCAGACTGTCTGCAACAGGCTGAGAGAGGCTGGACTGAGGGCTTGTAGGCCTATTGTAAGGCAGGTCCTCACCAGACATCACCGGCAACAATGTCGCCTATGGGCACAAACCCACCGTTGCTGGACCAGACAGGAGTGGCAAAAAGTGCACTTCACTGACGTGTCGCGGTTTTGTCTCACCAGGGGTGATGGTCGGATTCGCATTTATCGTCAAAGGAATGAGCGTTACACCGAGGCCTGTACTCTGGAGCGGAATCGATTTGGAGGTGGAGGGTCCATCATGGTCTGGGGCGGTGTGTCACAGCATCATCGGACTGAGCTTGTTGTCATTGCAGGCAATCTCAACGCTGTGCGTTACAGGGAAGACATCCTCCTCCCTCATGTGGTACCCTTCCTGCAGGCTCATCCTGACATGACCCTCCAGCATGACAATGCCACCAGCCATACTGCTCGTTCTGTGCGTGATTTCCTGCAAGACAGGAATGTCAGTGTTCTGCCATGGCCAGCGAAGATCCCGTTCTCAATCCCATTGAGCACGTCTGGGACCTGTTGGATCGGAGGGTGAGGGCTAGGGCCATTCCCCACAGAAATGTCCGGGAACTTGCAGGTGCCTTGGTGGAAGAGGGAGGTAACAGCTCACAGCAAGAACTGGCAAATCTGGTGCAGTCCATGAGGAGGAGATGCACTGCAGTACTTAATGCAGCTGCTGGCCACACCAGATACTGACTGTTACTTTTGATTTTGACCGCCCCTTTGTTCAGGGACACATTATTCCATTTCTGTTAGTCACATGTCTGTGGAACTTGTTCAGTTTATGTCTCAGTTGTTGAATCTTGTTATGTTCATACAAATATTTACACATGTTAAGTTTGCTGAAAATAAACGCAGTTGACAGTGAGAGGACGTTTCTTTTTTTGCTGAGTTTAGAAGACCGCTAAAGCTTCGTCTGGGATTTAACACATCGCCTCGACACTTGTATCACAAGAAAGAGAATAAAGATTTTTTTGTGGAATTGAAAAAATGTATAATTTAATACAATTGAAATGTTTACAAATTGGATGTGCTGAAATGAAAGCAACTTCTGAAAAGGAACACTTGGATTATAGTGATATTATCCCTGATAATAGCTCATGTATATATATATGATATACACTGCTCAAAAAAATAAAGGGAACACTAAAATAACACATCCTAGATCTGAATGAATGAAATAATCTTAATAAATACTTTTTTCTTTACATAGTTGAATGTGCTGACAACAAAATCACACAAAAATTATCAATGGAAATCAAATGTATCACCCCATGGAGGTCTGGATTTGGAGTCACCCTCAAAATTAAAGTGGAAAACCACACTACAGGCTGATCCAACTTTGATGTAATGTCCTTAAAACAAGTCAAAATGAGGCTTAGTAGTGTGTGTGGCCTCCACGTGCCTGTATGACCTCCCTACAACGCCTGGGCATGCTCCTGATGAGGTGGCAGATGGTCTCCTGAGGGATCTCCTCCCAGACCTGGACTAAAGCATCCGCCAACTCCTGGACAGTCTGTGGTGCAACGTGGTGTTGGTGGATGGAGCGAGACATGATGTCCCAGATGTGCTCAATTGGATTCAGGTCTGGGGTACGGGCGGGCCAGTCCATAGCATCAATGCCTTCCTCTTGCAGGAACTGCTGACACACTCCAGCCACATGAGGTCTAGCATTGTCTTGCATTAGGAGGAACCCAGGGCCAACCGCACCAGCATATGGTCTCACAAGGGGTCTGAGGATCTCATCTCGGTACCTAATGGCAGTCAGGCTACCTCTGGCGAGCACATGGAGGGCTGTGCGGCCCCCCAAAGAAATCCCACCCCACACCATGACTGACCCACCGCCAAACCGGTCATGCTGGAGGATGTTGCAGGCAGCAGAACATTCTCCACGGCGTCTCCAGACTGTCACGTCTGTCACATGCGCTCAATGTGAACCTGCTTTCATCTGTGAAGAGCACAGGGCGCCAGTGGCGAATTTGCCAATCTTGGTGTTCTCTGGCAAATGCCAAACGTCCTGCACGGTGTTGGGCTGTAAGCACAACCCCCACCTGTGGACGTCGGGCCCTCATACCACTCTCATGGAGTCTGTTTCTGACCGTTTGAGCAGACACATGCACATTTGTGGCCTGCTGGAGGTCATTTTGCAGGGTTCTGGCAGTGCTCCTCCTGCTCCTCCTTGCACAAAGGCGGAGGTAGCGGTCCTGCTGCTGGGTTGTTGCCCTCCTACGGCCTCCTCCACGTCTCCTGATGTACTGGCCTGTCTCCTGGTAGCGCCTCCATGATCTGGACACTACGCTGACAGACACAGCAAACCTTCTTGCCACAGCTCGCATTGATGTGCCATCCTGGATGAGCTGCACTACCTGAGCCACTTGTGTGGGTTGTAGACTCCGTCTCATGCTACCACTAGAGTGAAAGCACCGCCAGCATTCAAAAGTGACCAAAACATCAGCCAGGATGCATAGGAACTGAGAAGTGGTCTGTGGTCACCACCTGCAGAACCATTCCTTTATTGGGGGTGTCTTGCTAACTGCCTATAATTTCCACCTGTTGTCTATTCCATTTGCACAACAGCATGTGAAATGTATTGTCAATCAGTGTTGCTTCCTAAGTGGACAGTTTGATTTCACAGAAGTGTGATTGACTTGGAGTTACATTGTGTTGTTTAAGTGTTCGCTTTATTTTTTTGAGCAGTGTATAATATAGAATATATAATGTTTAGATTGGTGTAATCTAGAGCCAAGTGTGCTGCTTTTTGATCCTCCTATTGACACACTATGAGTTTTGCAAGAGAACGTGACAACAACAGTAATTAATGAGGCAGTCTAGACAGCACCGGTAGGGTAGACAGCACCGGTAGGGTAGACAGCACCGGTAGGGTAGACAGCACCGGTAGGGTAGACAGCACCGGTAGGGTAGACAGAGCGGGTGTTTGGTGGTTGCAGCCTTGTTCCACCGCTTTATGCAAATGTCTTCATATATGCAAAAACAATTGGTATCTTTATTGTAAAAAAAAAAATATTTAAAAAAAAAAAAACCTGATACAATAAGAAAATGTCCATATGAGTGCATTCTAAGAAAAAAATAGTGGCATTATTTTATGACACATTTAATACCTGAATTCCCACCTAAATCACAGAACTCCATTCATTATTTGTCTGTGACAGTTAAATGTTTTCTGTGCTATAATTCAATCAACATCTGATGGATTATTAAAATGTGAAAAGTTTGGAGTATCTTCATCCATTGTCCAACTGTTGCATTTATTAGAATAAAAAAAAACATTTAAACAATTTTGATGACCGTTGCTAGATGAATGATTCACAAGCAGCGCCTGGTTAGTAACACACAGGCTGCGTTCCAAATGCTAACCTATTCACTGGTGTCACGTCTCCTCCCGTTGCCACCCTCCGGCGCTCTGATTCGCCGGTCTACTGAGTCACCGGTCTGAGCGCACCACATCGGCAACACCGGAATGGAAACCCAACGCACCCTAATCCACTAACTCAGACAGAGGTTGCGTCCCAAATGACACCCTATTCACTATATAGTGCACTACTATGGGCCCTGGCCTGTAGGACGCATCCTGTCTCTGTTCTGTTCATTCTGAGGGAGAAAAAAGACCAGAGAGCCTTACTGCCTACACCTACTGCACGTACACCATACTGCCTCTACCTCCTGTCCTACCATACTGCCTCTACCTCCTGTCCTACCATACTGCCTCTACCTCCTGTCCTACCATACTGCCTCTACCTCCTGTCCTACCATACTGCCTCTACCTCCTGTCCTACCATACTGCCTCTACCTCCTGTCCTACCATACTGCCTCTACCTCCTGTCCTACCATACTGCCTCTACCTCCTGTCCTACCATACTGCCTCTACCTCCTGTCCTACCATACTGCCTCTACCTCCTGTCCTACCATACTGCCTTTACCTCCTGTCCTACCATACTGCCTCTACCTCCTGTCCTACCATACTGCCTCTACCTCCTGTCCTACCATACTGCCTTTACCTCTTGTCCTACCATACTGCCTCTACCTCCTGTCCTACCATACTGCCTCTACCTCCTGTCCTATCATACTACCTCTACCTCCTGTCCTACCATACTGCCTCTACCTCCTGTCCTACTGCACCATACTGCCTCTACCTCCTGTCCTACCATACTGCCTCTACCTCCTGTCCTACCATACTGCCTCTACCTCCTGTCCTACCATACTGCCTCTACCTCCTGTTCTACTGCACCATACTGCCTCTACCTCCTGTCCTACCATACTGCCTCTACCTCCTGTCCTACCATACTGCCTCTACCTCCTGTCCTACCATACTGCCTCTACCTCCTGTCCTACCATACTGCCTCTACCTCCTGTCCTACTGCACCATACTGCCTCTACTTCCTGTCCTACCATACTGCCTCTACCTCCTGTCCTACCATACTGCCTCTACCTCCTGTCCTACCATACTGCCTCTACCTCCTGTCCTACCATAATAACTCTACCTCCTGTTCTACTGCACCATACTGCCTCTACCTCCTGTCCTACCATACTGCCTCTACCCCCTGTCCTACCATACTGCCTCTACCTCCTGTCCTACCATACTGCCTCTACCTCCTGTCCTACCATACTGCCTCTACCTCCTGTCCTACCATACTGCCTCTACCTCCTGTCCTACCATACTGCCTTTACCTCTTGTCCTACCATACTGCCTCTACCTCCTGTCCTACCATACTGCCTCTACCTCCTGTCCTATCATACTGCCTCTACCTCCTGTCCTACCATACTGTCTCTACCTCCTGTCCTACCATACTGCCTCTACCTCCTGTCCTACCATACTGCCTTTACCTCATGTCCTACCATACTGCCTCTACCTCCTGTCCTACCATACTGCCTTTACCTCCTGTCCTACCATACTGCCTCTACCTCCTGTGCTACTGCACCATACTGCCTCTACCTCCTGTCCTACCATACTGCCTCTACCTCCTGTCCTACCATACTGCCTCTACCTCCTGTCCTACCATACTGCCTCTACCTCCTGTCCTACCATACTGCCTCTACCTCCTGTCCTACCATACTGCCTCTACCTCCTGTCCTACCATACTGCCTCTACCTCCTGTCCTACTGCACCATACTGCCTCTACCTCCTGTCCTACCATACTGCATTTACCTCCTGTCCTACCATACTGCCTCTACCTCCTGTCCTACCATACTGCCTCTACCTCCTGTCCTACCATACTGCCTCTACCTCCTGTCCTACCATACTGCCTCTACATCCTGTCCTTCCATACTGCCTCTACCTCCTTTCCTTCCATACTGCCTCTACCTCCTGTCCTACTGCACCATACTGCCTCTACCTCCTGTCCTACCATACTGCCTCTACCTCCTGTCCTACCATACTGCCTCTTCCTCCTGTCCTACCATACTGCCTCTACCTCCTGTCCTACCATACTGCCTCTACCTCCTGTCCTACTGCACCATACTGCCTCTACCTCCTGTCCTACCATACTGCCTCTACCTCCTGTCCTACTGCACCATACTGCCTCTACCTCCTGTCCTACCATACTGCCTTTACCTCCTGTCCTACCATAATGCCTCTACCTCCTGTCCTACCATACTGCCTCTACCTCCTGTCCTACCATACTGCCTCTACCTCCTGTCCTACTGCACCATACTGCCTCTACCTCCTGTCCTACCATGCTGCCTCTACCTCCTGTCCTACCATACTGCCTCTACCTCCTGTCCTACCATACTGCCTCTACCTCCTGTCCTACCATACTGCCTCTACCTCCTGTCCTACCATACTGCCTCTACCTCCTGTCCTACCATACTGCCTCTACCTCCTGTCCTACCATACTGCCTCTACCTCCTGTCCTACCATACTGCCTCTACCTCCTGTCCTACCATACTGCCTCTACCTCCTGTCCTACCATACTGCCTTTACCTCCTGTCCTACTGCACCATACTGCCTCTACCTCCTGTCCTACCATACTGCCTCTACCTCCTGTCCTACTGCACCATACTGCCTCTACCTCCTGTCCTACCATACTGCCTCTACCTCCTGTCCTACCATACTGCCTCTACCTCCTGTCCTACCATACTGCCTCTACCTCCTGTCCTACCATACTGCCTCTACCTCCTGTCCTACTGCACCATACTGCCTCTACCTCCTGTCCTACCATACTGCCTCTACCTCCTGTCCTACCTTACTGCCTCTACCTCCTGTCCTACCATACTGCCTCTACCTCCTGTCCTACCATACTGCCTCTACATCCTGTCCTACCATACTGCCTCTACCTCCTGTCCTACCATACTGCCTCTACCTCCTGTCCTACTGCACCATACTGCCTCTACCTCCTGTCCTACCATACTGCCTCTACCTCCTGTCCTACCATACTGCCTCTACCTCCTGTCCTACCATACTGCCTCTACCTCCTGTCCTACCATACTGCCTCTACCTCCTGTCCTACCATACTGCCTCTACCTCCTGTCCTACCATACTGCCTCTACCTCCTGTCCTACCATACTGCCATTACCTCCTGTCCTACCATACAGCCTTTACCTCCTGTCCTACCATACTGCCATTACCTCCTGTCCTACCATACTGCCTCTACCTCCTGTCCTACCATACTGCCTCTACCTCCTGTCCTACCATACTGCCATTACCTCCTGTCCTACCATACAGCCTTTACCTCCTGTCCTACCATACTGCCTTTACCTCCTGTCCTACCATACTGCCTCTACCTCCTGTCCTACCATACTGCCTCTACCTCCTGTCCTACTGCACCATACTGCCTCTACCTCCTGTGCTCCTGAACCATACTGCCTCTACCTCCTGTCCTACTGCACCATACTGCCTCTACCTCCTGTGCTCCTGAACCATACTGCCTCTACCTCCTGTGCTCCCTCGTGTGCTCCTAAACCATACATCCTAATAATTGTTACAGGAACTATGGCAACTGGAACTATGGCAACTGACGCACTTTGGTGTTCTGTCAGCATGTTGTGAAGAGAAAGTGCCAAAAATGATTGAACGCTGTTTTAATTTAAATATGTAAATTAATAAGATTTACTTTAGTGGTGGTAGGAATTAATAACTGTCTTTATGTTGAGGTCCTAACACCAGACGACTCTGTCTCTTAACATCTGGACAAGGCAGACCGACCGACAACGCATTCAGGACTGAGAGATAGGTGTGCCACACACACGAACCGGCTCGTAGCCCGTGACAACTAGGGAGACATCACAGAGAAGAAGAAATAACAACAACAACAAAATATTTATTAAATGAAGTAAACTATATCCAAGTAACAATGGTGTGTGTAGTCAGTAGGGTAAGCAGTGGCGGCTCCTGAAAAAATTCTCAGGGGGGGCAATTTTTCTGATGATTTAGGTGACCTACACACATTTTAAAAAAGATATGTCCAGCAACAACATGAAGACAGGGGCAGCATATAAGTCAATACCAGAAGCATTTATTGACTGATCTCAAAAGTGTTGGCTTACCAGGGTTGGTGGAGCCCTCAGTTTCATCTTTGCCTCGCAAAGCTAACTCAAACACTCCGCAAAACTTCACACACTGGATTAGCTGGCTGAGGATGTGGCGGTTCTTGCTAATGTCGTAGTAAATATATTTGTTATAGTGAATATGGAATATGATATGTTGAGTAAAATGTTGTGCTAAGATCTATTTAGGTCAGGAGCTGGTTATAAGTTCTGTTCCTATCCAATAACAATGGACAAAAGGGTCCTATCTTGTCAGCCTTGTCAGCAGGTGGCCAAGGACAACACCCACGCCATAGGCCTCTCAGTTCTTCCAACTCACGAGTTCTTGCTCTGAGGACACACACACACACACACACAAACACACACACACACACATCATCACTGTTAAACACACACACACACACACACACACACACACATCATCACTGTTAAACACACACACACACACACACACACAAAAATCCCCTCTCTTAGGCTGAACATTTGAAGACAGAGAACCCGACTCAGAGCCAATGCAACAGTGACAGTAGCCTGGAGGGGACCTCGCCCAACTCATCAGGACCAATCAGAAGATCAGAACTACTAGATTCAACCTACTTCATTTATTGCATAAAATGTCTGCACACAATGTTTCGGGGCTCTCTTCAGATAATAATAATAATAATATGCCATTTAGCAGACGCTTTTATCCAAAGCGACTTACAGTCATGCGTGCATACATTTTTGTGTATGGGTGGTCCCGGGGATCGAACCCACTACCTTGGCGTTACAAGCGCCATGCTCTACCAGCTGAGCTACAGAAAGTGGATACTCATGGATGCGCATCGCAATTGTAAAATGTCAACACAATTGGAGACACCACGTCATTTTTGGAGACATGTTATTGACAGTAAACTATTGTAGATGCGACTGCTAACTAAATAAAACATTTTAGCTGGCTAGCTAATCATCTTAGCTAAATGTGGGGCAAACAATTCAGTTATTTACCGTTAATTTGAGGGATTGGGGTGAAAGAAATCGAGTTACATAGTGATACTTTACGATATACTGTATTGACAATATCGCAATATTTTAGCGCTAGTTGGCTGTACCTGCACCAAAACACCATTATTGTTCCTTCATAGCTTGTTCTCAATCTTTTCACATTGGGAGCCAATTTGTTTTCAGCACTTTTATTTCCATGACTGATCAAAACTCGTTCTCATGGCTTTCTGATCCCTCTGCAACAGACATATGGTGCGCAATAAAATCACAGTATCGAATCGCAATACGTATAGAATCATGAGACTCGCAATGCTGATGCATATATCTTATCGTGAGGTTCCTGGCAATTCCCAGCCCAAGTTCATTTGCCACAACAAATCTCTTCGCTAGCAAACGCGATGTCTTCTCCAAAACGGCAATGTGTCTCCAGCAATGTTTACTTTTTTGACGTTCTATGGCATCTCCACTTTCCAAGCATATATGACCACATGTAATATTTTGGTAAGTGATGCAAATAGTGAACTATGTAGGGCCAGGATGTAAAATATATGTAGCTGCAGCAATTTCTCTTATCTGATATGGTAAGTAATGGGGCTTAATTTATAGCTCCCTAAGAGTTTGACGAACGGGTCCGTGCACGCGATTCCAGATATCTTTACCTCTGAATAAACTGCCTTTATTATACCATATCCACCCTGTCCAAAGTCTCTACTTGGTCTCAGTTCTCCAGTAAACTTGTGATTATCAACACTAACCTCATCGTTGTGGCGGCGGACAGCTAGCCTGTATCCCTCATCAAGTTGAGTGGCAATGTTATTTTTCCGTTCGTACCAATTTTTGGAAAATCCTCGGGTGTAGGACTTTCCGCCTTTAGTAGAAACCTGTTGAATTATTAAATTTGGTCTGGGAGGTCCTAATTGTTTCGTTGCCAATTTATCTTCATTTGTTGGCCGACAAAAAGGAACTTCTTTCAAAGACACAATCCGCTCTTTTCTCAGTTACGTTCATGGTTACGTTACGTTACGTATGACGAAAGCGCGTAAGTGCAAGCCCTCAGACACCCATAGAGATTGTATTGAAGGCTCTGAAATTTGAAAAAAATAGATTTTACATTAGAGGCTATGAGAGACTTCTGGGCGATTTTCAACCTGACTGAAATCGCCCCAAAAGGGGGGGGAGCCATTTGAAGCACGACTTTAGCCTGATTCGACATTTAGTGGCAGTGTGGCACTGTGGCAGATCAGACGTATAGATTACAACACTGATAACTACTGTTGCCGTGATATAATTGATTAGAAAAAAAATCCCTTCCTTTTCCCGTTTGGCAGTGCGTCGCCCATATCGCCCTATTGAACAGGCCGCCCCTGAGGGTAAGAGCACAGATGGTGACAATGAGGGGTGCTGAGGTGCCAAAACAAACAAACCCAAAATGCCACGACAAATAACCAACAGTGTGTCTGCATGGAGAGAGTCTCCTCCATGTATGGTGGGAAAGGTGTGTTTATCCCAGGGACACACCCGAGCCAAGGTGTGTCCCATTTCGTTGACGACCCTCCCAGCTTCGCCCACCGACATCCTATTGAGGAAAAACAAGAGCAGAGAGAAAGAATACGGCAGACAGAGCGGGAGGGTCGTCACAACACACACACACACACACATACACACACATACACACACACACACACACACAGGCCCGCACCCGTACGCATCACAGCCCATCATTGTCACCTAGAGGATTCTGGGTAGACAAAGAAAAGGAACACACACACACACACACATCAGATCTCTGCTCAGGAACTGTGAACGTGATTAAAATCGTTAAAGAGAACCACATAGGGTTGTCACGATACCAGTATCGCGATACTCAGAGGTACAGTATCGTGGCAAGGACACAGAACATGAAGCGGACTCATTTCCTGGAACACAGTCCTAACGTTGGAAACAAGCAGCGTTATGTTGTCACCCAGAATCACACGTTTCTATTCCAAGCTATAGCCCACAATATGTTACATGCACTAGGTTTTAAAGGACCAGAGAGTTTAGTCTGATTTGTGTTTTCCTTGTTGCCATGGGAAAATCAGCTATCGTAGTATCACCATACTGATATCATGACAACCCTAGAACCACATCAAATCTCTGCTCGGGAACTGTGAATGTGGTTAAAATCCTTAAAGAGAAACACTTTTCCAAACAGACGCCATGCTTTGCACCGGCTGACTACACACACACAGTTCGCAGACAGAATGAGAACACTCTCTCTCTCTCACACACACACACACACACACACTCTCGCTCTCCTCTCCCACACTCTCAACACACTCTTGGAAAACATGTAAATGTTATTTATGATTGAAAGGCCATTCAGATGGAGAGTAGCTCTCTTCTCTGTGAAGTGGTGGACTATTTGAATGTAGGACCCAGGCCTAGCTCTCCATTGTATATCAGACGCCAGAGAAAACACTTTGATAATTACTACGTCCCAAATGGCACCCTATTCCCTACATAGTGCACTACTTTTAACTATGGGCCCTGGTGAAAAGTAGTGCACTATATAGGGAATAGGGTGCCATTTGGGAGACGTGCGAAATTGTTCTCACAGAATCCACTCCAGGACACGTACTCTAAGCATGAATACATTCAATACCACAACAGGTGTCTATGACCTGAAGGTACGGTTGATGGGTGTCAAATGCTGACAGATTGTTTTCCTATTAATATTGGAGGGTACACCGAGTGCATTAAAAATTAGCAACACTTGCTCTTTCCAAGACAGACTGACCAGGTGAAAAGCTATGATCCCTTATTGATGTCACTTGTTAAATCCACTTCGATCAGTGTAGATGAAGGGGAGGAGACAGGTTAAAGATGGATTTTTAAGCCTTGAGGCAATTGAGACATGGATTGTGTATGTGTGCCATTCAGAGGGTGAATGGGTAAGACAAAATATTGAAGTGCCTTTGAACGGGGTATGGTAGTAGGTGCCAGGCGAACTGCTTTGAGTGTGTCAAGAATCGCAACGCTGCTGGGTTTTTCACGCTCAACAATTTCCTGTGTGTATAAAGAATGGTCCACCTTCCAAAGGACATCCAGCTAACTTCACACAACTGTGGGGAGCATTGTAGTCAACATGAGCCAGCATCCCTGTGGAACGCTTTCGACACCTTGTAGAGTCCATGCCCTGACGAATTGAGGCTGTTCTGAGGGCAAAAGAGGGTTCAACTCAATATTAGGAATGTGTCCTTAATGATTTTCACACTCAGTGTATGTTATGCGTTCACGATTCAAGCAAAATCATCGACAGACTTCTCCAGCCCAATTTATTTATATATATATATATATATATATATACAGTACCAGTCAAAAGATTGGACACACCTACTCATTCAAGGGTTTTTCTTTATTTGTATAAAATAACTTAAAAACTATGAAATAACACATATGGAATCATGTAGTAACCAAAAAAGTGTTAAACTAATCAAAATATATTTTATATTTGAGATTCTTCAAATAGCCACCCTTTGCCTTGATGAAAGCTTTGCACACTCTTGGCATTCTCTCAACCAGCTTCATGAGGAATGCTTTTCCAACAGTCTTGAAGGAGTTCCCACATATGCTGAGCACTTGTTGGCTGCTTTTCCTTCACTCTGCGGTCCGACTTATCCCAAACCATCTCAATTGGGTTGAGGTCGGGTGACTTTGGAGGCCAGGTCATCTGATGCAGCTCTCCATCACTCTCCTTCTTGGTAAAATAGCCCTTACACAGCCTGGAGGTGTGTTGGGTGATTGTCCTGTTGAAAAACAAATGATAGTCCCACTAAGCCCAAACCCTATGGGATGGCGTATCGCTGCAGAATGCTGTGGTAGCCATGCTGGTTAAGTGTGCCTTGAATTCTAAATAAATCACAGACAGTGTCACAAGCAAAGCACCCCCACACCATAACACCTCCTCCTCCATGCTTTACGGTGGGAACTACACATGTGGAGATCATCCGTTCACCCAAGTCCACAAGTCAAGTCCTCAAGTCAAGTCTGCAAGTTAAGTCAGCAAGTCAAGTAATCAAGTCAACTCCTCAAGTCAAGTCCTCAAGTTAAGCCCTCAAGACCACAAGTAAAGTCCTCAAGTCAAGTCCTCAAGTCAAGTCCGTAAATTAAGTCCACAATTCAAGTATTCAAGTCAAGTCCTCAAGACCTCAAGACAAGCCCACAAGTCAAGTCCTCAAGTCAAGTCTGCAAGACAAGCCCTCAAGTCAAGTCCTCATGTCAGGTCTGCAAGTCAAGTCCTCAAGTCAAGTCCGCAAGTCAAGTCCACTCTTTAGTCAATACAAGTGTTGTGATGCAAGCACACGAGTGGACAGAGAGACCACATTCCAGGCCAAGATTCTAAGTCTGTAATTGACAGCGCCCCCTTTCAACACATCACAGAACAAACAAGCCGCTCTTCCCTTCTGCTTTTACGACTCTGAGTGGCCCTGGGTGTCATGAGACAGTCAGCAGACCATGTTTTAAGGGGATGTCATCAGAGACCTTTGGCGCCAGGGCTGTTTCAACAAAGGGACCTTTTTTTCCTCACTCTCCTTAACAAAGAGAAAATGGCGCAAAAGGGCATTTTAAACACGTTTTCTTCTTCTGTGTTAAAACTGATGAAACAGGACGACAGGAGGGTGCTTTACTCTAAACACTCGCTACAATACCACCGTAGTTATTGTGTTGGCCATAGTTTGGGGAGACACCCACGTCCTTCTTGCTTCCCTCATCTGATGAAGATGCTGATGCTGATGGTAATTGCGCATCGCGGCCGCTGCGTGTCCGGTTGGAGACTGCGATTGTTGCGCGGCACAGACAGAGAAGCACTGCCGAGAAGGCGACCAGGGACAGCGGCGGTTGGCCTCTCATTTCTTCCCCTCTTACAGCTTCAGTCTCACTGTTTTAGTGCAAATTGATAGTGGACTGCGCCGTTACTGTCAGCGGAGATCCGAGGCGAGAAAAAGTGGTACGGGGGCAGGTGGCTTCCATAACAGTAGATGGCGTATTGAATAGAAAGCGGTACAAACCACCTCAAGATAAAAACATAATATTCAAAATCAGTAAGTTAGACTAAATATTAGCATTTCATATATTCGCAGTAAATAAAATTCAATCTGGATAATAACACAAAACAAATCATAAGGCTAGAGAAATATATCGACAAATATTACAACAACACGCAACACCCAAACATGGCGGAAGATAAACGAGGAGAACCAATCCCCAAGAGAAAACGCGACTCGTCGACTGATACAGATGATATATGCTTTTCACCACTGGGACTGGTAAGTGTGGAAAGCGACCTGTTGAAGTCGATAAATGACAAATTGGGCGTACTAGAATTGGTCAGTAAGGACGTAAAAGAGTTGAAAGCGAGTCTTGAAATGAGTGACGAAAAAGCTGCGATAATGGAGAAAGACAGTCACTAAGATGGAAACGGACGTTAGGGAACTTAAAAAGGAGAACAACCTTCTGAGAGAAGCCTTACTCGACATCCAAACTAGATCGATGAGAGAAAATCTAGTACTTACGGGTATTCAGGAAAAGGAGGGAGAAATAACCGAGAATATTATGAAGGATTTCCTGCATACAGCGCTTCAAATCCCACTCGAGGCTGTCGAAAAAAATCAAACTCGAACGTGTACACCGTTTCGGAAAAAGAGGACAGAAATATGATCGCCCAATCGTTGCCACATTTGCATTTGTTAAGGATAAAGCAATGGTTAAAAGCCTAGGTAAAAGACTTGCTGGCACGAAAATAGGCATGAATGATCAGTTCCCGAGGGAGATTGCAGAAAGGCGCAGGAAAATAGATTAAAAGGGAAACGTGTTGCACTGGTGGTCGATAAACTATAATAATATAATAATATGCCATTTAGCAGACGCTTTTATCCAAAGCGACTTACAGTCATGTGTGCATACATTTTTACGTATGGGTGGTCCCGGGGATTGAACCCACTACCCTGGCGTTACAAGCGCCATGCTCTACCAGTTGAGCTACAGAGGACCACGAACTCACAACATGTTCATATAACCTGAAAAACAATGTGAAATCTTTCTTCTGATTTTCCTTTGTCATAATAGGGGTATTTTATTTATTTTATTTATTTATTTTTTAGTCATTTAGCAGACGCTCTTATCCAGAGCAACTTACAGGAGCAATTAGGGTTAAGTGCCTTGCTCAAGGGCACATCGACAGATTTTTCACCTAGTCGGCTCGGGGATTAGAACCAGCGACCTTTCGGTTACTGGCACTACGCTCTTACCCACTAAGCTACCTGCCGGGTATAATGTGGATTTTGCTGTAACATAAAATGCATGGATTTGATCATGGTCATGTCTGTACTCTACAGACTACGTACTTCAACCTAGAGATTGTTTTTCTTATTCAAAACACATTTGAACATTTTGTGAACACTTATGAGGAAATGTAAGGTTTATCTCATGTGAGCATGAAATGTATTTTGTTCCCTGAATCAATGGGGCAGTCTTTGTGACGCTTCCTGGCTGATTCCTCCCACACTATAAATAGTGAGACTTGTACTCAGACTGATCAGATCAGATCTTCGTGTGGTGGTTCAATGATCCATCTCCTTGGAAACCAAAACACAGATCGAAGGGAGACCCGAACACGATATTGCACCCTAGCGCCTTAAACTTTATATCTTTGGACTGAACGAATTGAGAACTGAACAGAGAGAGAAAGAGTGCTCCTTGCATGGCAGCTCTGACGAGGGAAGTAGCTTCTTCGACCGAAAGCTCCAACGCCAGGATTCCGGCCCCTTTTCCCTGCTTACCGTCATGGAAACCCAACTGAACCAGAGGACACTCAGCTAGAAATACACGTAAATATTCACTGCATTGAAATTCTCTTTTGTGAAATGCTGTGTCTGTGTAAAAGTGGTGGCAGTAACTGATTATTGTAAGACTGTTAGTCTTAATTCCATATAATTATTAATACTGTTTCTGCATTGTCCACATTAGGATGCGAACTGGTAGCCTAGCCCACTGGTGATTCCTGGTTGATGAAACTATGACCTAAAGCGCCCTCTAGTGGCCTTATGGGTGGAAAGTAATATAATATATTTTTCATAATGGTAAGAAACTCCGCAGTCTGTAGGGCCGTAGGGAGACCGGGCAAAGGAATGAGACGGCAGGACTTAGAAAACCGATCCACAACGACTAAGATCGTGGTGTTCCCTTGTGACGGGGGGAGGTCCGTAACGAAATCCACCGATAGGTGTGACCACGGCCGTTGTGGAATGGGTAGGGGTTGTAATTTCCGTCTGGGCAGGTGTATAGGTGCCTTGCACTGGGCGCACACCGAGCAGGAGGAAACATAAACCCTCACGTCCTTAGCTAAAGTGGGCCACCAGTACTTCCCACTATGACAGCACACTGTCCGACCGATGCCAGGATGACCAGAAGAGGGTGACATGAGCCCAATAGATCAATCGATCGCGAACATCAGACGGAACGTACACACGACCCACTGGACACTGGGGGGGAGTGGGCTCTGTGCGTAACGCCCGCTCGATGTCCGCGTCAACCTCCCATACCACCGGTGCCACCAGACAAGAAGCCGGAAGTATGGGAGTGGGCTCCCTGGACCTCTGTGTCATACAGCCGGGACAGAGCATCTGCCTTAGCATTCTGGAAACCTGGTCTGTACGAGAGGGTGAAAACAAAACGCCTTCAGAGCCTTAACAACAGCTAACAGCTCCCGGTCCCCCACATCATAGTTACGCTCCGCCGGACTGAGCTTCTTCGAAAAGAAAGCACAGGGGCGGAGCTTTGGTGTCGTACCCGAGCGCTGAGACAGTACAGCTCCTATCCCAGCCTCGGACTCGTCCATCTCGGCTATGAATGCCAAGGAGGGATCCGGATGAGCCTTCAGGTGACCAAAAGCCCTGTCCGCCTCAGCTGACCACTGCAGGTGCACCGGTACCCCCTTCAGCAAAGAGGTAATGGGAGTTGCTACCTGACCAAAGCCCCGGATAAACCTCCGATAGTAGTTGGCAAACCCTAAGAATCGCTGCACTTCCTTAACCGTGGTTGGAGTCGGCCAATTACGCACGGCTGAAATGCGGTAATTTTCTAACTCCAACCCTGACGCGGACAGGCGGTGTCCCAGGAAGGAGACGGACTGTTGAAAGAACAGACATTTCTCAGCCTTGACGTACAGGTCATTTTCCAACAGTCGACCGAGCACCTTGCGCACCAGGGACACATGCTCGCCTCGTGTAGCGGAGTATATGAGAATATAATCTATATACACCACAACACCCTGTCCATGCAGGTCCCTGAAAATCTCATCGACAAAGAAGACTGAGGGAGCATTCATCAACCCGTACCGCATGACGAGGTACTCATAGTGACCAGAGGTGGTACTAAATGCCGTCTTCCACTCATCCCCTTCCCGGATTTCGCACCAGGTTGTGCGCGCTCCTGAGATCCAATTTGGTGAAGAAGTGCGCCCCGTGCAATGACTTCGTCATACTAGCAATGAGAGGTAGTGGATAACTGTACTTAACAGTGATCTGATTGAGACCACGGTAGTCAATGCACGGGCGTAATCCTTCTTCTTCACAAAAGAAGAAGGATTACGAATCAATCAGGAAGAGACTAATTCTCTCCTCATGGCCCTCCTGCGTTTTCATCCAGAGTGGAGCTGTGACCTCCCTAATCAGGCCTGACCCTAAAGGGCGACTATCTAAGGCATGCATAGGGAAGGGCACATCAACAGGCACATTAGGGATCCCTAATCTATGTGCAAATAGACGGTCCATAAAATTCCCAGCTGCGGCTGAATCTACGAGCGCCTTGTGCTGGGAATGCGGGGAAAACTCAGGAAATTCTATGTGAACAAACATGTGCGCTCACCTGGGATGGTCCACCAGTGCCCTGCCTGCTGCCTCGACTCCCTGAGGACCCTTTCCAGCACCGACCAGCAGTGTGTCCTCTGCGGCCACAGTTGGTGCAGGAAACAGCCCTCCTTCCGGTCACCCTTAGATCAGCACCTCCGAGCTCCATCGGTGTAGTGTCGGAAGTGCTGGGGAATGGACTGGACGGAATGTTTGCATTTTACACAGCTCATTTGTCATCATTTTTAAATCACAAACAGAAAAGTTTTTAGAGCCTTTTTACCAGTGGTGTAATGTACTTAAATAAAAACACTTTAAAGTACTACTTCAGTAGTTTTTTGGGGTATCTGTACTTTACTTTACTATTTATATTTTTGACAACTTTTACTTTTACTTCAGTACATTCCTAAAGAAAATAATGTACTTTTTACTCCATACATTTTCAGGAAAATGGTCAAATTCACGCACTTATCAAGAGAACATCCCTGGTCATCCCTACTGCCTCTGATCTGGACTCACTAAACACAAATTATTTGTTTGTAAATTATGTCTGAGTGTTAGTGTAAAAATAACAAAACATCTGTAAATAAAAAAAACAAGAATATGGAGCCCCCTGGTTTGCTTAATATAAGGAATATGAAAAAATGTGTACTTTTACTTTTGATACTGAAGTCTATTTAAAACCAAATACTTGTATACTTTTACTCAAGTAATATTTTACTGGGTGACCTTCTCTTTTACTTGAGTCATTTTCTATTAAGTATGACAACAGGGTATTTACCTTCCACTCCTAACTTACCTTTTCTTTAAACCCGCCAATACAATGTGCTGTAGGACGTTGGTACCGAGACAGGCGCTAATGCATCTCTCTCTCCTCACTGAATCAATGACAAATGGACGATCATTGTGCACTTTACTTTCCTTCACAAATGAATTTAAAATGAGGCCTAAGTGAGTGATAAGGAGGGGTGAAGAGGTTGATTTAATTTAGAAAGACATTGTGTAATGATGAGTTTGTGCTATACCTATTTATCAGCAGCAAATCGTTTGACCGCGCACCTTGCATTCAGCACATGACCACTTGCTCTGGCTACTAAGCAAAAATGAGTAACATAATAAACTTAAACTATGCTATTTATTTATGCAATTCATCCTTTACAATGTTTCATGCACTGGTGCTTTTGTTCAGGAATACAGCAAATACTTTCACCTGCACACCTGGCTGGTTATATTATTATTATGTTTTACTTTGTCAAAAGAAGCTGTAAGTGGGCTTTATTAATTAAATATAATATGCCATTTAGCAGACGCTTTTATCCAAAGCGACTTACAGTCATGTGTGCATAATTTTTTTTACGTATGGGTGGTCCCGGGGATCGAACCCCACTACCCTGGCATTACAAGCGCCGTGCTCTACCAGCTGAGCTACAGAGGACCTGTAAATTACTAATCAAATCTAGAAATAAAGTTGATCAAATGGATTACAATGTAACGTTCTTATTGTAAGGGAAACGAAAAGAGGCTATAAGCCAACGACTTTGTAGAATTATATAAAACATATCCTTGACTCTGTCTAAAATAAAATAAAACATTTGATATATTTCCACGAATATTTCTTCATGCAATTAATCCTTTATAATAGTTTCTGCCCTATTTATCAAGTGTTGGTGCTTATGTTTGCTGTACCTTGCGGATGTTTAGCTTGTCCGGGAGCAGTGTCGCGACGTGGCTGGTTTTCACTCTATAATCCCTAATTGTCTGGAGTCCCTGCCACATATGTCTCGTGTCTGAGCCGTTGAATTGCGACTCCACTTTGTCTCTGTACTGACCTTTTGCCTGTTTGATTGCCTTACGAAGGGGCAAAACGGGACTGTTTGTACTTGATCATATTCCCAGTCACCTTGCCATGGTTACATGTGGTTCACGCTTTCAGTTTTGTGCGAATTATGCCATCTATCCACATTTTTTTGATTCGGATAGGTTTTAATAGTCACAGTGGGAAAAACAGTGACAATGACCGAAGATAATTATCTCGGGAGGTAATGTAATCTGCATTTGATTGTGAGGTATTCTAGGTCGGGTGAACAAAAGGACTTGAGTTCCTGTATGTTACCACAATCACACCATGAGTAGTTAATCATGAAACACCTACACCTTTCTTCCCGGAGAGTTCTTTATTCCTGTTTACACGATGTACTGAGAACCCAGCTGGCTGTATGGACTGGGCCAGTATATCTGGAGAGAGACATGATTCCATGAAACAGAATATGATGTATGATCCTCGCCCTGAGCTCATCTACTTTATTGTCCAAGGACTGAACATTAGTGAGTAATATACTCGGGAAGCGGTGGATGGTGTGCATGCCTCCTGAGTCGGACTAGAAGTCCACTCCGAATACTTGTTCTCCGCCAGTGGCGTCTTGGAGCAGTCTCTGGGATAAGTGGAATTGTCTTGGTGGGTAGGAACAAAGGGACCAATTCAGGAAAGTCATATTTCTGGTCGAAATGCGGGTGAGTTACTACCGCTTTAATATCCAGCTGTATGTGATAATGCAAAGGACGTTTTGAGCTAATAATGTGAGAAGTAACACACAAACAAAAAATACTGCGAAGTTGCTTAGGAGCCATCAAACAGGGTGACCATGTGTTGCTTAGGAGCCATCAAACAGGGTGACCATGTGTTGCCTAGGAGCCATCAAACAGGGTGACCATGTGTTGCCTAGGAGCCATCAAACAGGGTGACCATGTGTTGCCTAGGAGCCATCAAACAGGGTGACCATGTGTTGCCTAGGAGCCATCAAACAGGGTACCATGTCTATCAGTGCCATCTTGACAAGGTGTCATACAGCTGGAAGTAACTTTTGGATATCAGAGCAGCGGTAACTCTCCCCCTCTTCCCTCCCCCCTCTACTCACCCCCTCCCTCTTCTCCCCCTCCATTCACCCCCCTCCTCTTCCCTCCCCCTCAAATCAAATCAAATGTTATTTGCCATATGCGCCGAATACAACAGGTGTAGACCTTACAGTGAAATGCTTACTTACAAGCCCTTAACCAACAGTGCAGTTTTAAGAAAATACAAAATAAGTGTTAAGTAAAAAATAGATAAGTAAAAAATTAAAGTAGCAAATAATTAAAGAGCAGCAGTAAAATAAAATAACAGTAGGGAGGCTATATACAGGGGGGTACCGGTACAGAGTCAATGTGAAATAACAGCAGGGAGGCTATATACAGGGGGTACCGGTACAGAGTCAATGTGTAATAACAGTAGGGAGGCTATATACAGGGGGGTACCGGTACAGAGTCAATGTGAAATAACAGTAGGGAGGCTATATACAGGGGGGTACCGGTACAGAGTCAATGTGTAATAACAGCAGGGAGGCTATATACAGGGGGTACCGGTACAGAGTCAATGTGAAATAACAGTAGGGAGGCTATATACAGGGGGGTACCGGTACAGAGTCAATGTGAAATAACAGTAGGGAGGCTATATACAGGGGGTACCGGTACAGAGTCAATGTGAAATAACAGTAGGGAGGCTATATACAGGGGGTACCGGTACAGAGTCAATGTGAAATAACAGTAGGGAGGCTATATACAGGGGGTACCGGTACAGAGTCAATGTGTAATAACAGTAGGGAGGCTATATACAGGGGGTACCGGTACAGAGTCAATGTGTAATAACAGTAGGGAGGCTATATACAAGGGGTACCGGTACAGAGTCAATGTGTAATAACAGTAGGGAGGCTATATACAGGGGGTACCGGTACAGAGTCAATGTGAAATAACAGTAGGGAGGCTATATACAGGGGGGTACCGGTACAGAGTCAATGTGAAATAACAGTAGAGAGGCTATATACAGGGGGGTACCGGTACATAGTCAATGGGAAATAACAGTAGGGAGGCTATATACAGGGGGGTACCAGTACAGAGTCAATGGGAAATAACAGTAGGGAGGCTATATACAGGGGGGTACCGGTACAGAGTCAATGTGAAATAACAGTAGGGAGGCTATATACAGGGGGTACCGGTACAGAATCAATGTGAAATAACAGTAGGGAGGCTATATACAGGGGGTACCGGTACAGAGTCAATGTGTAATAACAGTAGGGAGGCTATATACAGGGGGTACCGGTACAGAGTCAAAGTAATTGAGGTAATATGTACATGTGAGTAGAGTTAAAGTCACTAGTACAATTGGTTAGAGGGCTGTAAAACGGCAGCCATCTTCTCCCCCTCTTCCTCACCCTCTACTCACCCCATATCTTCTCTTCCCTCAACTCACCCCCCTCTTCCCTCCTCCCTCTACTCACCCCCTCTTCCCTCACCCCTCTACTCACCCCCCTCTACTCACCCCCCTCTTCCCTCCCCCTCTACTCACCCCCCTCTTCCCTCCCTCTCTACTCACCCCCTCTTCCCTCACCCCACTACTCACCCCCCTCTTCCCTCCCTCTCTACTCACCCCCTCTTCCCTCACCCCACTACTCACCCCCCTCTTCCCCCCCTCTTCTCTTCTCCCCCTCTACTCACCCCCCTCTACTCACCCCCCTCTACTCACCCCCCTCTTCCCTCCCTCTCTACTCACCCCCTCTTCCCTCACCCCACTACTCACCCCCCTCTTCCCTCCCTCTCTACTCACCCCCCTCTTCACTTCCCCTTCTACTCACCCCCCTCTTCCCTCCCCCCTCTTCTCACCCCCTCTTCCCTCACCCCACTACTCACCCCCCTCTTCCCTCCCTCTCTACTCACCCCCCTCTTCACTTCCCCTTCTACTCACCCCCCTCTTCCCTCCCCCCTCTTCTCACCCCTCTCTTCTCTTCTCCCTCCTCTTCTTCCCCCCCTCTTCTCCTCTACCCCTGCTCCTCCCCTTCTCCTCACCCCTCTCCCCTCTGCTTCTCACCCCTCTCCCCTCTGCTTCTCACCCCTCTCCCCTCTGCTTCTCACCCCTCTCCCCTCTGCTCCTACTCCTCTCCCCCCTGCTCATCGACCCTCTCCCCCCTGCTCCTCACCCAAATGTACATTCATCAGATATAGTCGACTTTTCCGGGATGGCCACAATTCCGGGATGGCCACAATTCCTCTTGACAAGTTACAGGGTTATGCAGGCTTTCTTGTTCAAGCCCAGTTGTACCACACCTGATTCTACTATTCATGGTCTCGATGAGCAGCTGAGGTCTCGATGAGCAGCTGAGGTCTCGATGAGCAGCTGAGGTCTCGATGAACAGCTGAGGTCTCGATGAGCAGCTGGGGTCTCGATGAGCAGCTGAGGTCTCGATGAGCAGCTGGGGTCTCGATGAGCAGCTGAGGTCTCGATGAACAGCTGGGGTCTCGATGAGCAGCTGAGGTCTCGATGAACAGCTGGGGTCTCGATGAGCAGCTGAGGTCTCGATGAGCAGCTGGGGTCTCGATGAGCAGCTGAGGTGTAGAATCAGGTGTGGTAGCAATGGGCTTGAACAGAAAATAATAAATAACGCCGTCAAGAGCAATTTTGATAACTCCTGATACAAACACTGCAACAAATGACAAACTGCTGAGAAACACCTGTAAAATAGTCATTAGACAAGTACAAAACTCTTAAGAAAAATTATAGACATTCAGTATTTACAAATCTTAAATTGGATAATTCTGTACACTCTGTCCATCTCCAGTAAAAGACCATAACTTCCCACATTTATAAATGGCAGTATAAATATTAAAACATACAGTACATGTTAAGTGTTGATAGTGTCAGCACCTTGTGTACTGCAGGCATTTTCATAAGTCGCTTGTCAGTTCCACACGGACCAGCTTGCATTTCTCTGTGACAAGGCACATGCCCACAATCCACCACCCTGCCATAAAGCACTCTGTCCCTGGGCAGAACCGTAGGGAGGGTGTGCATCTCACGGATGAGGTTCAACGACCTCTTTCTTTCTTTCTTTCTTTCTTTCTTTCTTTCTTTCTTTCTTTCTTTCTTTCTTTCTTTCTTGAGAGTCTGAAAGCTGTTCTCTCTGTTCTCCTGCATGCAGTAGTACACCCCACCACACTCACTGCCACTTGCCTGCCACTCCACCAACCCAAAGGCTTTTTTAAGAGCCACCTAATACATGACAATAAGTGTGTTGGGAGGGAGGGAGGGAGGGAGGGAGGGAGGGGGGGAGGGAGGGATGGAGGGGGCTGTCAAAACTATGAACTAAATAATGGTGAAAATGTATCCTCCGGGAGGCAAACCCACAATCTTCAGATCCACAGGTGGTAATTCTAACCATTACACTACGACCCCTGTTCTTACAATGTTGATTTCAACAGACCATTTAAATGGACGGTCTGGAAGTGTTCGTTCCGAAATGATTTTGTTCATTCACTCAGTACTGATTGAACGTTTATTTCTCTTGCTTGGTTAAAATACAATAGTCTACAGTCGATTTTCTTGAAAACAGACTTATTTAATCACGTAGCTAACCAAGTTAGCAAGCATTAGAAGGATTACTTTTATCCTATCCCAGGTATTCCTTAAAGAGGTGGGGTTTCAAGTGTCTCCATGAAGGTGGTCAGTGACTCCGCTGTCCTGGCGTCGTGAGGGAGCTTGTTCCACCATTGGAGTTCCAGAGCAACCTAGCTTGTCTTACCGTAGCTTGGTCTATGGAGTAGCCCACCTAGCTAGTTTTGCAATGCCCATTACATACATTCTAAGATAGCTAGCTAGTGACAGTTTCCCAAAGTTTGGCGTTGGCTTTGCTCTTAATTCAAACCTATTTAGCTAGCTAGCTATGTTTAGTGGAAGAATAGTTTGATATATTGTGGCGCATGAACTGGTCATACACGTTAGCTAACGTTACAGTCTTAACTGCAGCCAAGGATGTTCACTGGCATATTTGTGCATATTTGTTTGTGCTCTGATTACACACAAGTGTCTAGGTCAGCAGTTTACACATGATGACTTCAGACAACATAGAGAGAGAGAGAGAGGACAAAGCAAGAGAGGACAGAGAGAGAGAGAGATGACAGAGAGAAAACAGAGCGAGATGACAGAGAGAGAGAGAGAGGAGAGAGAGAAAACAGAGAGAGAGGACAGATAGAGGACAGAGCACACAAAAAACTATACATACCTCAGGCCTAAATATCAGCGCCACAGGTAACTTCCACAAAGCTGTGAACGATCTGAGAGACAAGGCAAGAAGGGCCTTCTATGCCATCAAAAGGAACATAAAATTTGACATACCAATTAGGATCTGGCTAAAAATTCTTGAATCAGTTATAGAACCCCATTGCCCTTTATGGTTGTGAGGTCTGGGGTCCACTCACCAACCAAGAATTCACAAAATGGGACAAACACCAAATTGAGACTCTGCCTGCAGAACTCTGCAAAAACATCCTCTGTGTACAACGTAAAACATCAAATAATACATGCTGAGCAGAATTAGGCCGATACCCGCTAATTATCAAAATCCAGAAAAGAGCCGATAAATTCCACAACCACCTAAAAGGAAGTGATTCCCAAACCTTCCATAACAAAGCCATCACCTACAGAGATATGAACCTGGAGAAGAGTCCCCTAAGCAAGCTGGTCCTGGGGCTCTGTTCACAAACACAAACAGACCCCACAGAGCCCCAGGATAACAACACAATTAGACCCAACCAAATCAAGATGATTACTTGACACATTGGAAAGAATTTACAAAAAAACTGAGCAAACTAGAATGCTATTTGGCCCTAAACAGAGAGTACACAGTGGCAGAATACCTGACCACTGTGACTGACCCAAACTTAAGGAAAGCTTTGACTATGTACAGACTCAGTGAGCATAGCCTTGCTATTGAGAAAGGCCGCCGTAGGCAGACCTGGCTCTCAAGAGAAGACAGGCTATGTGTACACTGCCCACAAAATGAGGTGGAAACTGAGCTGCACTTCCTAACCTCCTGCCAAATGTATAACCATATTAGAGACACATATTTCCCTCAGATTAAACAAATAAATTCCCTTATCTACTGGGTGAAATACCTCAGTGTGCCATCACAACTGCAAGATTTGTGACCTGTTGCCACAAGAAAAGGGCAACCAGTAAAGAACAAACACCATTGTAAATACAACCCATATTTATGTTTAGTTATTTTCCCATTTGTACTTTAACTATTTGCACGTCATTACAACACTGTATATAGACATAATATGACATTTGAAATGTCTTTATTCTTTTGGAACTTCTGAGTGTAATGTTTACTGTTAATATTTATTGTTTATTTCACTTTTGTTTACTATCTACTTCACTTGCTTTGGCAATGTTAACACACGTTTCCCATGCCAATAAAGCCCTTAAATTGAAATTGAATTGAGAGATAGCGAGAGATAGATGACAGAGAGAGAGAGAGAGAGAGAGAGATAGATGACAGAGAGAGAGAGAGAGAGAGAGAGAGAGAGAGAGATAGAGAGATAGAGAGATAGATGAGAGAGCGAGAGAGAGAGAGAGAGAGAGAGAGTGAGAGAGAGAGAGAGAGAGAGAGAGAGAGAGAGATGACACAGAGAGAGAGAGAGAGACAGAGAGAGAGAGAGAGAGATGAATGATGACTGAAGGTAATTGAGTTTGCAGCGCTTAGCTAGTAGTGGACATCTGGAGGTCATGTGAAAACTAAAGGAAACACCCAAAACAGCAGCATGGGATTCATACTTCACTCTCCTTCTCTTCCACCATGTTCTCCTGGAGTGTAAAGGTCATAGAGGTCATTGGACAGAAGAAGAGAGAACTCCTGTGGTTGAAGGTCTTGTGGTCTCATATACTATGAGGCGTGCTACTGCCATCTAGTGATGGGATTTGGAGAGGTGCACACACACACACCAGACGAGAGAGAGGTCAGGTGTGATTGCGTTCTCTTATCAAAAGCTGCTTCTCTCCATCTTATCAGGAACAACATTGAGGTGACAGAAAGTTCTGGTGAAAAGGCTGCGTCATAAATAGTACCCTATTCCCTATACACTGAGTGGTCAAAATATTAGGAACACATTCCTAATATTGAGTTGCACCCCCTTTAGCCTCAATTCGTCAGGGCATGGACTCTACAAGGTGTCGAAAGCGTTCCACAGGGATGCTGGCCCATTTAGGCTCCAATGCTTTCTACAGTTGTGTCAAGTTGAAACAGTATGAAAAATGTATGCACTCACTAACTGTAAGTCGCTCTGGAAAAGAGCGTCTGCTAAATGACAAAAAATGAAATGAAAAAAAGTTGTCTGGAAGTCCTTTGGGTGGTGGACCATTCTTGATACACACGGGAAACTGTTGATCGTGAAAAACCCAGCAGCGGTGCAGTTCTTGACACACTCAAACCGGTGCGCCTGGCACCTACTACCATACCCTGTTCAAACGCACAAATATTTTGTCTTGCCCGTTCACCCTCTGAATGACACACATACACAATCTATGTCTCAATTGTCTCAAGGCTTGAAAATCCTTCTTTAACCCGTCTCCTCCCCTTCAGCTACACTGATTGAAGTGGATTTAACAAGTGACATCAATAAGGGATCATAGCTTTCACCTGGATTCACCTGGTCAGTCTGTGTCATGGAAAGAGCAGGTGTTCCTAATGTTTTGTATATGACACCAATCTTAATGAAATTTCGCAAATCAACTTGATTGGAGGTACATCCGAGCACCAGGAAAATCTCCTTGTTCCTGAGGTTTATTCAGGAAGGTGCAACATATTAGATAAAACTACAGGTAACTGCCAAAACAATTTAAACACTTGAGTAAATGAGGGATACAAAGTATATTGAAAGCAGGTGCTTCCACACAGGTGTGGTTCCTGAGTTAATTAAGCAATTAACATCCCATCATGCTTAGGGTCATGCATCACAATGCTCTGCAGGATATTATTTTGGCTACCATGACAATGCCCCCATCCACAGGGCACGAGTGGTCACTGAATGGTTTGATGAGCATGAAAACTATGTAAACCATATGCCATGGCCGTCTCAGTCACCAGATCTCAACCCAATGGAACACTTCAGGGAGATTCTGGAGCGGCGCCTGAGACAGCGTTTTCCACCACCATCAACAAAACACCAAATGATGGACATTTCTCGTGGAAGAATGATGTCACATCCCTCCAATAGAGTTCCAGACCACTTGTAGAATCTATACATCATTGACTCATGGTGACCCAACACGTTACTGTCTACATCATGTCATCTCATTGTGACTTAGGGAGCTCATTCTATAATACAGACGTGGGTGATTTCTGTCCCAGGTAGTTGCTAAAAATCGGGTATCTTTCCCAAAACCCGGTTGGAATCTTCCCGGAATCATAAGCAGGAAATCAGGAAATCTCCAACCAGGATTTCTGGAAACCTGGGGAAAGTTACCGGATTTTTGCAACCCTAGTCCTGACAGATTGATCTGTGTGCATGTTTTTATTCCTGCCTAGCACAAACGTCTTCCATTTAGACCACAAGTAGCTGAGTGAAGCGTTAGTAGAGTGCTGGGACCTGGACACTCGTGTGTAAACTTGACTAAAATGGTCTAAATCCAGGTAGCATATTTTATTTAGCTAATCCATGCTAATCCATGCTAATCCATGCTAATCCATGCAGGTTTGTCATCTGATTTCCAAGGAGTCTGGTGGAGATGGATGCATCCAGGTTGAGGCCTGATACCAGCAGGAACATGGAACCCCTCATGTCAGTGTCACTAAGTCATGACGGCACACATCACTCACAGTTGAGAGGAACACGGGGTCAAGCTGCAGTGCAGCGCCCCTGGATGGAGAGCATGTTGTGATGTTAATGGCCTTGCTCAAGGGCCCAACAGTAGGGGAATATCTTTAGGATGTGAACCCAGAAGCCCTCCAGTTGCCAGATCAATTCCCTCCTTTTTTTCCAGCGCCTGGCCCGGGATTCAAAGCAGACACCATTCGGTTATAGGTCCAACTCCTTAGGCGCTGGGCGCTGGGCTCCTTAGGCGCTGGGCTCCTTAGGCGCTGGGCTCCCTACTCCTATGAGGAGAAGTCCTTTGCACCATAAACCTGTCTACTGCAGAACCTTCCTGTCAGAGAGACTGATTAGAGGGTTAGACAGGAGGCCCTGGGCCAATGGGAGGTCACGGGTGAGGGGTCAGAGAGTGGGTCAGTTTGTTTAACATGGTCCGGTGCCCCAAGCGAACGTTACCAGGCGGTGTTATCAGGTGAACTTCAGCAGGCTGTGTTATCAGGTGAACGTTACCAGGCGGTGTTATCAGGTGAACGTCAGCAGGCTGTGTTATCAGGTGAACGTTACCAGGCGGTGTTATCAGGTGAACGTCAGCAGGCTGTGTTATCAGGTGAACGTTACCAGGCGGTGTTATCAGGTGAACGTCACCAGGCGGTGTTATCAGGTGAACGTCAGCAGGCTGTGCTATCAGGTGAACGTTACCAGGCTGTGCTATCAGGTGAACGTCAGCAGGCTGTGTTATCAGGTGAATGTCAGCAGGCGGTGTTATCAGGTGAACGTCAGCAGGCAGTGTTAACAGGTGAACGTCAGTAGGCTGTGCTATCAGGTGAACGTCAGCAGGCAGTGTTATCAGGTGAACGTCAGCAGGCGGTGTTATCAGGTGAACGTCAGCAGGCAGTGTTATCAAGTGAACATCAGTAGGCTGTGCTATCAGGTGAACGTCAGCAGGCGGTGTTATCAGGTGAACGTCAGCAGGCTGTGTTATCAGGTGAACGTTACCAGGCGGTGTTATCAGGTGAACGTTACCAGGTGGTGTTATCAGGTGAACGTTACCAGGCGGTGTTATCAGGTGAACGTCAGCAGGCTGTGTTATCAGGTGAACGTTACCAGGCGGTGTTATCAGGTGAACGTCAGCAGGCTGTGTTATCAGGTGAACGTTACCAGGCGGTGTTATCAGGTGAACGTCACCAGGCGGTGTTATCAGGTGAACGTCAGCAGGCTGTGCTATCAGGTGAACGTTACCAGGCTGTGCTATCAGGTGAACGTCAGCAGGCTGTGTTATCAGGTGAATGTCAGCAGGCGGTGTTATCAGGTGAACGTCAGCAGGCAGTGTTAACAGGTGAACGTCAGTAGGCTGTGCTATCAGGTGAACGTCAGCAGGCAGTGTTATCAGGTGAACGTCAGCAGGCGGTGTTATCAGGTGAACGTCAGCAGGCAGTGTTATCAAGTGAACATCAGTAGGCTGTGCTATCAGGTGAACGTCAGCAGGCAGTGTTATCAGGTGAACGTCAGCAGGCTGTGTTATCAGGTGAACGTTACCAGGCGGTGTTATCAGGTGAACGTTACCAGGTGGTGTTATCAGGTGAACGTCAGCAGGCTGTGTTATCAGGTGAACGTTACCAGGCGGTGTTATCAGGTGAATGTCAGCAGGCTGTGCTATCAGGTGAACGTCAGCAGGCAGTGTTATCAAGTGAACATCAGTAGGCTATGCTATCAGGTGAATGTCAGCAGGCGGTGTTATCAGGTGAACGTTACCAGGCGGTGTTATCAGGTGAACGTTACCAGGCTGTGTTATCAGGTGAACGTTACCAGGCGGTGTTATCAGGTGAATGTCAGCAGGCGGTGTTATCAGGTGAATGTCAGCAGGCGGTGTTATCAGGTGAACGTCAGCAGGCTGTGTTATCAGGTGAACATTACCAGGCGGTGTTATCAGGTGAACATTACCAGGCGGTGTTATCAGGTGCACGTCAGCAGGCTGTGTTATCAGGAGAACGTCAGCAGGCGGTGTTATCAGGTGAATATGGAGAGTTACTTAGCTTTGGGAAGGGTAAAGCGTTCACCCTCCCAATTTCCCAAAATACCTCCTCTCCATTCCTTCTCGCTCGCCAGCAGCCAGCAGTCTGGTCCACAGTGGCTTGTTGATTTGTAGTTCGTCCTCCCGTCAGGTCACACGGCAGCTATAGGCTCAATCCACAGGCACACTGGCATTAATGAGTGCGTAGCAACACAGTAGAGAACCTCAGAATATAGTTGGTTATAGATGTACTCAGCTTTGGGAAGGGTGATGCATTCACCCTACCAATTCCCATAAAGGTCTTCTCTCTCCGTTTCAACACTGGTCCCGGTCTGCTCCAGCAACAGCATGCGTTCTCCTCAATCGCCTCGGCTCCGGCTCTGCAACCAAGCTGCTCCCAGCTCACATCGATGGCGTGCTGCTTCTGGCGTTCACCTTAAATAAAGAACAGGTGCAAGCAACTCCCAGGTCCCAATCAGTGACGCGTCAACTGGTGGCGGCAGGTAGCTTAGTGGTTAAGAGCGTTGTGCCAGTAACCGAAAGGTCGCTGGTTCTAATCCCCGAGCCGACTAGGTGAAAAATCTGTTGATGTGCCCTTGAGCAAGGCACGTAACCCTAATTGCTCCTGTAAGTCGCTCTGGATAAGAGCGTCTGCTAAATGACAAACAAAAAAAAGAAATGTACTCCTGTGATCAACAGGGGGAAGAGTTACCAGGGGCAAAATAGGTGTGAATTAGGTACTGGGCATATAATGCAATGTATGGAGGCAGTTTCTAACAGATATATAGGCATTGGATAAGAACGAGACTACATTAGACTTGCCACCTTTTGGACTGAATATGTTTGTAGGGGCAACAGTTTTGATCAAATATATAATTTATCGCTCTCACGTGCACATTTCCGTCCATTAAGAAACATTTCTGACAATGCTAACATCTTTCCAGCCGAATCTCAGAGTTCTATTTAACCGGGTCAGCAACTTGGTTGCTCGGCAACAACACCGCTGCTGTTGGCTAATGTTAGATTCCTTGTACACTCAAAAGTAGTGCACTATGTAGGCAATAGGGTGCCAATTGAGAAAAAACCTCAATCTTATCATCATATCAGGATTTGTCACGTTGGAGAAAGTTGAATTTGTTAATTCTAAAGAGAAATGGTTTGTTAGAATGTGAAACTTGTTTGTCAGAGATAGTACAGATCCCAAATGACAACCCATAGGGTGCCATTTGGGACTCAGAGATAAGATGGTGTCTGACAAGCAGCTCAACGTGTAGAGAATTATCCCATGAACTGAGGAGGGCTTGATGATGATACAGCTTTATCTATCTCACAACACACACACACACACATCTTTATCTATCTCACAACACACACACACACACATCTTTATCTATCTCACAACACACACACACACACACACACACATCTTTATCTATCTCACAACACACACATCTTTATCTATCTCACAACACACACACACACACATCTTTATCTATCTCACAACACACACACTTCTGTATCCTCCTCACAACAAATTGCTGTGTCGGTTTGTCAACAAATGGCTGTGTCTGTTTGTCAACGTTCAGACAACGTTCAGACAACGTCTCCAGAGATAGCTACACCCAGGTGATTGTCAGTCCATCTCCTGCTGAATGCCTTTCAGACTCAGCCCGAGTCCCAAATGGCACCCTATTCCCTATATAGTGCACTACTTTTGACTACAGTCTAAAGGGTCCTGGTCCAAAGTAGTGCACTATATAGGGAATAGGGTGCGATTTGGAACTCACACATTATTTTGTCCCCGGGACAGAATCAACAATCTCTCACACAATAATCATGTAAAATGGTTTGAAGCATGACATGATTTGTATTGAATAAGAGTTTTGATAAGGAGTTGATTGAAAACATAACCTCATGGAGTTGTATGTTCTTAGAGCTAGCCATCATCCTGATCGTAGAGGTGTTGATGCAGGGGTGTTGTGTTGGCTCCACCTAGTGGGATGTAGTGAAATTACACGTGCAAAAAAAAGTTATTTTCGCTTCAACCGCGTCAATAGCTCTCTTAAATCTCCTGCAGGCCTATTAGAGACATATAACACTGCATTTATACATAGACAAGGGTTTAGATATGCAACAAATAGTTTCAGAATCACATTGCACTGATCCACAAAGTCATGCTACGTAAGATCATGTGTCCACTCTGGATAATGAAAGTAGCCAAACAGCCATCAAAATGTTAATTAAAGTACATCTATTCTTTTGTATTCTCCGATGTGTATTGTGTTCACTGACAGCTACAGCGTCCCTGGCATTGTGGTGTGGTTGAGGGTGGGCTGGTTTTTAGCTACAGTCTTTTCTCTGACAGGCCTATCTGCCATATGCTGTTGGGGGACAACAGAAACCTGACTCCTTAGTTAACCGACCTCCACCTCTATGGTCATAGATCATATACCTCTTTAGTGTTATACACAGAACAGTATATAAACAGGCATGTGTAATGTGTTTAATGTATTTTACAGAACAGAAGTGTATATTAAGAGGCATTTTGGTTCCTAATTATTTCCTTAGTAGAAGAAGAAAACGTTGTGCTCTGTTCTGAAGCTCTATTCAGGTAATAAGTGAAATAGATCAAAAAAAAAAAAAAAAAGAACACTTTTAGGATAAAACATTTTTTTGCTGGAGTTGAATGTTTTTTTGTCTCAATGTTTGTTTTAGTAAACATGTTTACCTCTGCGTAATGTGCAAGCTGAGTCCCCCTACGAACACACACACACACTCACACAGAGACGGAGACAGACACACACACACACACACAGAGACGGAGACAGACACACAGACACTCACACAGAGACGGAGACAGACACACAGACACTCACACACCACCACCAACCCCACCCGCAACCCCCCCCAGAGTGCGACAAGTCAGACACCAGCGGCCTTTGTTATAGAATATCTATGGCTAACTTGAAGTCTTCACTTAGTGTGTAACTATGGACACAAACAAGCCTAGCCTGACTCCCGAGTGGCACAGTGGTCTAAGGCGCTGCATCGCAGTGCTAGCTGTGCCACTAGAGATCCTGGTTCAAATCCAGGCTCTGTCGTAGCCCGCCGCGACCGGGGTGGCGCACAATTGGCCCAGCGTCGTCCAGGGTAGGGGAGGGAATGGCCGGCAGGGATGTAGCTCAGTTGGTAGAGCATGGCGTTTGTAACACCAGGGTTGTGGGTTTGATTCCCACGGGGGGCCAGGATGAAAAAAAGAATAATATATGCACTCACTAACTGTAAGTCGCTCTGGATAAGAGCGTCTGTATAAAGTTAATTTGTGGAATTTCTTTCCTTCTTAATGCGTTTGAGACAATCAGTTTTGACAAGGTAGGGGGGGTATACAGAAGATAGCCCTATTTGGTAAAAGACCAAGTCCATATCATGGCAAGAACAGCTTAAATAAGCAAAGAGAAACGACAGTCCTTTCTTCAAGTGCAGTCGCAAAAGCTCTATGATGAAACTGGCTCTCATGAGGATCGCCACAGGAATGGAAGACCCAGAGTTACCTCTGCTGCAGAGGATAAGTTCATTAGAGTTAAGTGCACCTCAGATTGCAGCCCAAATAAATGCTTCACAGAGTTCAAGTAACAGACACATCTCAACATCAACTGTTCAGAGGAGACTGTGTGAATCAGGCCTTCATGGTCGAATTGCTGCAAAGAAACCACTACTAAAGGACACCAACAAGAAGAAGAGACTTGCTTGGGCCAAGAAACATGAGCATGGACATTAGACTGGTGGAAATGTGTCCTTTGGTCTGAGGAGTCCAACTTTGAGATTTTTGGTTCCAACCGCCGTGTCTTTGTGAGACGCAGAGTAGGTGAACAGATGATCACTGCATGTGTGGTTCCCACCGTGAAGCATGGAGGAGGAGGTGTGATGGTGTGAGGGTGCTTTGCTGGTGACACTGTCTGTGATTTATTTAGAATTCAAGGCACACTTAACCAGCATGGCTACCACAGCATTCTGTAGCGATACGCCATCCCATCTGGTTTGGGCTTAGTGGGACTATCATTTGTTTTTCAACAGGACAATGACCCAAAACACACCTCCAGGCTGTATAAGGAAGGAGAGTGATGGAGTGCTGCATCAGATGACCTGCCCTCCACAATCACCCGACCTCAACCAAATTGAGATGGTTTGGGATGAGTCGGACCGCAGAGTGAAGGGAAAGCAGCCAACAAGTGCTCAGCATATGTGGGAACTCCCTCAAGACTGTTGGAAAAGCATTCCTCATGAAGCTGGTTGAGGGAATGCCAAGAGTGTGCAAAGCTGTCATCAAGGCAAAGGGTGGCTACTTTGAAGAATCTCAAATATAAAATATATTTTGATTTGTTTAACACTTTTTGGTTACTACACAATTCCATATGTGTTATTTCATAGTTTTGATGTCTTCACTATTATTCTACAATGTAGAAAATAGTAAAAATAAAGAAAAACCCTTGAATGAGTAGGTGTGTCCAAACTTTTGACTGGTAGTGTAGATCTAGCCATAACGCTCTCCATTAGCATCACAACCTGCAGACCTTGGCCAGACCACCTCACCCTGAAGCTTTGGACATTCAGGGTTTGTCTTAAATTAAAGGCTTTAAATTAACGGCTGTAGGCTATTAGTGGAACGTTTTTGAGGTATGAATAATAATTTATCTCACTGAAATGCAGGTTTAATACGTTCATTATGTCTGCCTATATTCTTCAGCTACTTTAAATTGAGACATGGATTATTTATCTGATCCAAACGCAGGTTTCTTGCTACCAGCTCTCACAGTCTCAAATCAGAATTAGATGTTCATCCATGTTTCTCAAACTCACATTTCTTATTTGTTCCAAACATCACATTTCGAAAGTGTTTAAAGTTACGTTCAGGCATCAACTCAGAATTCTTAAGGTAAGTGTTAAGGTTTGGGATAGACTTAAAACAAAAAAATATATCAAAAACAACTTGCAACCTTTGGAAGCAGAGGCAGAGGCTTTGCCTGTCCACATTGCAGAACCGGCCACCGAAACCAAGGTAACAGCGCTTACTTTTGGCCCCTAGACCTACCATAGGAGTGTGAGCGATGCTGCAGCACAAAATGACGGGAGGAATTTCTCGCAATAAAACAGTTCTGTTCCTGCCTAATAGTTGGTCAATTAGCCACAAATAACGTTGATCTAATGAGCCGTCAGGCTACTTTAACTACAATATTACTTCCCTTCCCTAAATTAATGATACTAATTAATTTTGGCTAATGTGGTTGAAACCCGGGCGTTAGACGTCACACACGACATCTCTTCCACCTCTCTAACCCATGTCACCTCCGTAGCTTGGGGTGGACGGGGTTAATGATAGGCCCGAGAAATCGAACATCAAGGGGTATATTTGGATAGTCATCCTCAGACAGACTGTTTTCTCCCTGCACCTCTGTGTCTATGTGATATCGTCTATTGTGTGAAAAGTGGAAGCATTTTATTGTATAACGAGTCTTTAATTAAAGAGAGTCGTGAAGGAGAGAGAAACAATGCCGGCGTAGTGTGGTTGGCACAGTCCTCTCTAGCTCAGCTTCACTCCACCGCACCGGGAGAAAGGAGCCGTCTCAGACCCCGTTCTGATCTCCAGTGAAGGAACGTGTGCCGTTTATATCTTGGCTAAATGAACCATGATTTGTTGTTGGAGATCGTTCTCAGCAGGTAAGGTAGGTCTGTTCGTGGTCCAATTAACGAATTAGGCTACTCGGTTGTGTAATTAGGTCTTGCACACCTGCAGTCAATCTTTAATGCAAAGCAGTTAAGGAAATATTAAAACAGCAAATTAAACACCTTGAATATTCTAATCATAAAACAATAACGGAATACACTTAATTGGAAATTAATTGAATCCAGTTGAAGGAAAATAGTTTAGTTTATGTGAGGAATGTGTTGATAATGAAGTAGGTCTAATTGAATCATACAAAGCAAGATTAATTGAATAAGCTAACGAATTTCAAGAGTTTATTTGCCATGGGGGCCAATTCCGACCTGAGTTAAGCAAATTGAAATGTAAATTGAACATAATTCCCTTTTTATGCACTTTTCTCTCTAGTGGTTTCCCAAGCTTGGTTCTGCCCCCCCGGGTGCACGTTTTGGTTTAAGCCCCAGCACTTCACAGGTGATTCTAATAATCAAAGCTTGATGATGAGTTGGTTATTTGAATCAGCTGTGTAGTGCTTAGGGAAAAACGTGCAGCCATTTGACAGTGTGTTTCCACCAAATCGTGTCGCAGAGAAGAATGTGTGTGTGATGAGGTAATGCACACAAAATGTAGTTTCAAGATATGTAACGTTCAAAATACAGAACTCTGGCCTGTATGATGCATTTTGAATCATATGATGCTGAATGTATCATATGGGCCATGATTTTGGTATTTTGAAAGTTACATATCTTGAAAACTTAATTGCTGACATGCAAAAAATTTTTTTAACTGTATCAACGATGGACTAATGAAACAAACACCAAAATATAGTTTTCCTTTAAGTTTTCATGTACAAAACAAAAAGCCAATGTTCAAAGTGTGTCCATCACATTTCCAACTCTATAGTTTTGTCACAAAAACTGTTGCGTTAAATAGATAAATGTACCTACTCTGGTCTTGGCACCTGCGCTGTAGCCAACGGCTGGCAGATACAGTGTGGGTAGTCTAGTCTACATGATGAGATTATTATGGATAAGAGAGAGAGTGTTTTTATTTGTCAAAACGGCAGTCGAGCATCGATCATCATGTCACCAGAATAAGACCCTCAACGTTTATTGGAAAGGAGCATCAAGCTCATCACCGTGCACTTTCACCACCCTGTGAAGTTCATCATAACATTTAATCTGTAGCCTGATTTAAACTACGTGGTTTCCCTAGTCGTAGTGGGGATGTTATTGTATCAATATTTGCTCATAAAGGCATTCCACCGTCATTTGTCGCATAATTAATTTTACAGACACAAAAAACATCCCACCATGTTGAATGAATACATTATCTATTTAAGCAATAAGGCACGAGGGGGGTGTGGTACATTTTTACATTTTAGTCATTTAGCAGACGCTCTTATCCAGAGCCACTTACAGTTAGTGAGTGCATACATATTTTAATTTTTTTACTGGCCCCCCCGAACATGGCCAATATACCACGGCTAAGGGCTGTTCTTGGGCACGACGCAACGCGGAGTACCTGGATACAGCCCTTAGCCGTGGTATAATGGTCATATTTCACAAACCTGGTGACTGGTAGTATGGTAATATATCAATGTAAACAGGAGTAGTAGTGACCAGAAGCAGGAGAAATAGATGGATACTAATGGTAATGACAATCAATAATCAATGAACAGCAGCGTAATGGAGTAACGGATCTAATTAATAATAGGTTGTCTGAGTGGGTAGAGGCCTGTGGATGGGCTTAGAGTTAATAGAGTCAGTGTGGATAGAATGTGGGAGAGGGAGAACAGTAGTTGTTAGCCATTTAACAGTCTTATTACCAGTGGATGGAAGCTGTGATTTGCATAATCATGGGTCCATCCTACAAGATAAACGCTAATAAAAACTATTCAAGCGGGTTGGCGTCTTACCGGTACTGGGCTTGTTGTTAGGGTATGGTGGGGGTGGGGCTTGTTGTTAGGGTATGGGTGGGGGGCTACAGAGGACTAGAGGTCGCCCCCTCCCCCCTGTTTTGACTCGCGTGTGTAAGTCTGCGATCATCTTTCACCCTGTCTTCTAAAGTTGACCTCTGTAATGTTCTCCTCACATCTCCCGTGGTCTCCTCCTCCCCTCCCCTGGCCTCCCCCGGCCTCCCCGCGGCAGATGGGGAGTGTAGCCGGGCGCCTCAGCCCACATTCGGCAGGTCTGCAGGCTGTTGCGGCCTGGCGGTGGGGAGGGCCTCGCTGGAGAGATGAAATATTAATGTAAGGCAGAGTGAATGGGCTCCCTGGGTGGAAGGAGTGTGCCTGGTCGTTGTTCAGACCGATCTGCAGGCTTCATTAGGCCGCTGACGGGGGAGCAGGTCATGGTGATTTCCTTACCACAGGCCTACCGCCTGTCATGCACAAGCAGGTAAATATCCGCGCACGTGCACAGCAAAAGAAAACACACACAGAGAGTGCGTGTGAACATACACACAAACACAGAACAAACACATTGGTCACGAAAACTTTATCTGGCATAAACTTGTGAAAAAAGTTGATAAATAAAAGTATAATTTGTATCATTATAACCTATTAGACTGCATTCTAGAGACTATATGTTTTATAACCAATTAGACTGCATTCTAGAGACTATATGTTTTATAACCAATTAGACTGCATTCTAGAGGCTACATGTCATTCTAGAGGCTACATGTCATTCTAGAGGCTACATGTCATTCTAGAGGATACATGTCATTCTAGAGGCTACATGTCATTCTAGAGGCTACATGTCATTCTAGAGGCTACATGTCATTCTAGAGTCTACATGTCATTCTAGAGGCTACATGTCATTCTAGAGGCTACATGTCATTCTAGAGTCTACATGTCATTCTAGAGGCTACATGTCATTCTAGAGGCTACATGTCATTCTAGAGGCTACATGTCATTCTAGAGGCTACATGTCATTGTACTCCTGAGTGGCGCAGTGGTCTAAGGCACTGCATCGCAGTGCTAACTGTGCCACTAGAGATCCTGGTTCGAATCCAGGCTCTGTCGCCGCCGGCCGCGACCGGGAGACTCATGGGCGGCGCACAATTGGCCCAGCGTCGTCCAGGGTAGGGGAGGGAATGGCCGGCAGGGATGTAGCTCAGTTGATAGAGCATGGCGTTTGCAACGCCAGGGTTGTGGGTTTGATTCCCACGGGGGGCCAGTATAAAAAAAAATATGCATTCACTAACTGTAAGTCGCTCTGGATAAGAGCGTCTGCTAAATGACTAAAATGTAAAATGTAATGTCATTCTAGAAGCTACATGTCATTCTAGAGGCTACACGTCATTCTAGAGGCTACATGTCATTCTAGAGGATACATGTCATTCTAGAGGCTACATGTCATTCTAGAGGCTACATGTCATTCTAGAAGATATATGTCATTCTAGAAGATACATGTCATTCTAGAGGCTACATGTCATTCTAGAGGCTACACGTCATCCTAGAGGATACATGTCATTCTAGAGGCTACATGTCATTCTAGAGGCTACACGTCATTCTAGAGGCTACACGTCATTCTAGAGGCTACATGTCATTCTAGAGGGTACACGTCATTCTAGAGGCTACACGTCATTCTAGAGGCTACACGTCATTCTAGAGGCTACACGTCATTCTAGAGGCTACATGTCATTCTAGAGGCTACACGTCATTCTAGAGGCTACACGTCATTCTAGAGGCTACATGTCATTCTAGAGGCTACATGTCATTCTAGAGGCTACATGTCATTCTAGAGGCTACACGTCATTCTAGAGGCTACACGTCATTCTAGAGGCTACACGTCATTCTAGAGGCTACACGTCATTCTAGAGGCTACATGTCATTCTAGAGGCTACATGTCATTCTAGAGGCAACATGTCATTCTAGAGGCTACATGTCATTCTAGAGGCTACATGTCATTCTACAGTCTACATGTCATTCTAGAGGCTACATGTCATTCTAGAGGCTACATGTCATTCTAGAGGCTACATGTCATTCTAGAGGCTACATGTCATTCTAGAGGCTACATGTCATTCTAGAGAATACATGTCATTCTAGAGGCTACATGTCATTCTAGAGGATACATGTCATTCTAGAGGCTACACGTCATTCTAGAGGCTACACGTCATTCTAGAGGCTACACGTCATTCTAGAGGCTACACGTCATTCTAGAGGCTACATGTCATTCTAGAGGCTACACGTCATTCTAGAGGCTACACGTCATTCTAGAGGATACACGTCATTCTAGAGGCTACATGTCATTCTAGAGGCTACATGTCATTCTAGAGATAACATGTCATTCTAGAGTCTACATGTCATTCTAGAGGCTACATGTCATTCTAGAGGCTACATGTCATTCTAGAGGCTACATGTCATTCTAGAGGCTACATGTCATTCTAGAGGCTACATGTCATTCTAGAGGCTACATGTCATTCTAGAGGCTACATGTCATTCTAGAGGATACATGTCATTCTAGAGGATACATGTCATTCTAGAGGATACATGTCATTCTAGAGGCTACATGTCATTCTAGAGGCTACATGTCATTCTAGAGGCTACACGTCATTCTAGAGGCTACATGTCATTCTAGAGGCTACATGTCATTCTAGAGGCTACACCTCATTCTAGAGGCTACATGTCATTCTAGAGGATACATGTCATTCTAGAGGCTACATGTCATTCTAGAGGCTACATGTCATTCTAGAGGCTACATGTCATTCTAGAGTCTACATGTCATTCTAGAGGCTACATGTCATTCTAGAGGCTACATGTCATTCTAGAGGCTACATGTCATTCTAGAGGCTACATGTCATTCTAGAGGCTACATGTCATTCTAGAGGCTACATGTCATTCTAGAGGCTACATGTCATTCTAGAAGATACATGTCATTCTAGAGGCTACATGTCATTCTACAGTCTACATGTCATTCTAGAGGCTACATGTCATTCTAGAGGCTACATGTCATTCTAGAGGCTACATGTCATTCTAGAGGCTACATGTCATTCTAGAGGCTACATGTCATTCTAGAGGCTACATGTCATTCTAGAGGCTACATGTCATTCTAGAGGCTACATGTCATTCTAGAGGCTACATGTCATTCTAGAGGCTACATGTCATTCTAGAGGATACATGTCATTCTAGAGGCTACATGTCATTCTAGAGGATACATGTCATTCTAGAGGATACATGTCATTCTAGAGGATACATGTCATTCTAGAGGCTACATGTCATTCTAGAGGCTACATGTCATTCTAGAGGCTACACGTCATTCTAGAGGCTACATGTCATTCTAGAGGCTACATGTCATTCTAGAGGCTACACGTCATTCTAGAGGCTACATGTCATTCTAGAGGATACATGTCATTCTAGAGGCTACATGTCATTCTAGAGGCTACATGTCATTCTAGAGGCTACATGTCATTCTAGAGTCTACATGTCATTCTAGAGGCTACATGTCATTCTAGAGGCTACATGTCATTCTAGAGACTACATGTCATTCTAGAGGCTACATGTCATTCTAGAGGCTACATGTCATTCTGTCATTCTAGAGGCTACATGTCATTCTAGAGGCTACATGTCATTCTAGAGGCTACATGTCATTCTAGAGGCTACATGTCATTCTAGAGGCTACATGTCATTCTAGAGGCTACATGTCATTCTAGAGGCTACATGTCATTCTAGAGGATACATGTCATTCTAGAGGCTACATGTCATTCTAGAGGATACATGTCATTCTAGAGGCTACATGTCATTCTAGAGGCTACATGTCATTCTAGAGTCTACATGTCATTCTAGAGGCTACATGTCATTCTAGAGGCTACATGTCATTCTAGAGTCTACATGTCATTCTAGAGGCTACATGTCATTCTAGAGGCTACATGTCATTCTAGAGGCTACATGTCATTCTAGAGGCTACATGTCATTCTAGAGGCTACATGTCATTCTAGAGGCTACATGTCATTCTAGAGGCTACACGTCATTCTAGAGGATACATGTCATTCTAGAGGCTACATGTCATTCTAGAGGATACATGTCATTCTAGAGGCTACATGTCATTCTAGAGGCTACATGTCATTCTAGAGGCTACATGTCATTCTAGAGGCTACATGTCATTCTAGAGGCTACACGTCATTCTAGAGGCTACATGTCATTCTAGAGGATACATGTCATTCTAGAGGCTACATGTCATTCTAGAGGCTACATGTCATTCTAGAGGCTACATGTCATTCTAGAGGCTACATGTCATTCTAGAGTCTACATGTCATTCTAGAGGCTACATGTCATTCTAGAGGCTACATGTCATTCTAGAGGCTACATGTCATTCTTGAGGCTACATGTCATTCTAGAGGCTACATGTCATTCTAGAGGCTACATGTCATTCTAGAGTCTACATGTCATTCTAGAGGCTACATGTCATTCTAGAGGCTACATGTCATTCTAGAGGCTACATGTCATTCTAGAGGCTACATGTCATTCTAGAGGCTACATGTCATTCTAGAGGCTACATGTCATTCTAGAGGCTACATGTCATTCTAGAGGCTACATGTCATTCTAGAGGCTACATGTCATTCTAGAGGCTATATTCGGCTGTGTGTTTGTTTTCTTGATGCAGTTTCCACCACAGGAGGTTGGTGGCATCATAATTGGGGAGGACGGGCTCCACAGTAGCCTATCCCACATGATCATTTAGCGTTTTATGGAGGTCAAATAGGCGCAGTCATCATCAATCATGTTACTCGGTCAGCAACTCTCAAGGGCTCTGATGCCTCGCATCTTTCTAAAGGAGTCTTCTGTCAGATGAGGCTGTTGATTAAATGGCTGCTGCTATTCTAATGTCTGATTAGTATCTCGGTAACAAACTATAAACAGTGTGAAAGTTAGACTCCATGCGAGGCAGCAGATGGGAGGCGGGGGGTGACTGTACGTCTGGCTACGTGACAGAGAGAGGGAGCGAGAGCGAGAGAGATGGGGGATATAGGGGGAGAGAGAGAGCAGAACAAAAGAGAGAGGGGGGATATAGGGAGAGAGAGGGGGGATATAGGGGGAGAGAAAGCAGAGCAAGAGAGAGGGGGGATATAGGGGGAGAGAGAGAGCAGAACAAAAGAGAGAGGGGGGATATAGGGGGAGAGAGAGAGCAGAGTGAGAGAGAGAGGGAGCGAGAGCGAGAGAGAGGAGGGAAATAGGGGGAGAGAGAGAGCAGAGCGAGAGAGAGAGGGGGGATATAGGGAGAGAGAGGGGGGATATAGGGGGAGAGAAAGCAGAGCAAGAGAGAGGGGGGATATAGGGGGAGAGAGAGAGCAGAACAAAAGAGAGAGGGGGGATATAGGGGGAGAGAGAGCAGAGCGAGAGAGAAGGGGGAGAGAGGGGGGATAGAGGGAGAGAGAGAGAGCAGAGTGAGAGAGAAGGGGGATATAGGGGGAGAGAGAGAGCAGAGCAAGAGAGAGGGGGATATAGGGGGAGAGAGGGGGGATATAGGGGGAGAGGGAGCGAGAGGGGGGATATAGGGGGGAGAGAGAGCAGAGCGAGAGAGAGAGAGGGTGGATATAGGGAGCAAGATGGAGCGAGATGGGGGAGAGAGGGGGAGAGAGGGGGAGAGAGAAAGCAGAGCAAGAGAGAAAGGGAGATATAGGGGGAGAGGGGGGATATAGGGAGAGAGGGGGGATATAGGGAGAGAGAGGGGATATAGGGAGAGAGAGGGGATATAGGGAGAGAGGGGGGATATAGGGAGAGAGAGGGGATATAGGGAGAGAGAGGGGGAAATAGGGAGAGAGGGGGATATAGGGAGAGAGGGGGGAAATAGGGAGAGAGAGGGGATATAGGGAGAGAGGGGGGATATAGGGAGAGAGGGGGGATATAGGGAGAGAGAGGGGGAAATAGGGAGAGAGGGGGATATAGGGAGAGAGAGGGGGATATAGGGAGAGAGGGGGGATATAGGGAGAGAGAGGGGGAAATAGGGAGAGAGAGGGGGAAATAGGGAGAGAGGGGGATATAGGGAGAGAGGGGGGAAATAGGGAGAGAGAGGGGATATAGGGAGAGAGGGGGGATATAGGGAGAGAGGGGGGATATAGGGAGAGAGGGGGGATATAGGGAGAGAGAGGGGGAAATAGGGAGAGAGAGGGGGAAATAGGGAGAGAGGGGGGATATAGGGAGAGAGAGGGGGAAATAGGGAGAGAGGGGGGATATAGGTAGAGAGAGGGGGAAATAGGGAGAGAGGGGGGATATAGGGAGAGAGAGGGGGAAATAGGGAGAGAGGGGGGATATAGGGAGAGAGAGGGGGAAATAGGGAGAGAGGGGGGATATAGGGAGAGAGAGGGGGAAATAGGGAGAGAGAGGGGGGATATAGGGAGAGAGAGGGGGATATAGGGAGAGAGAGGGGATATAGGGAGAGAGGGGGGATATAGGGAGAGAGGGGGGATATAGGGAGAGAGAGGTGGGATAATGGGGGAGAGAGGGGGAAATAGGGAGAGAGGGGGGATATAGGGAGAGAGGGGGGATATAGGGAGAGAGAGGGGATATAGGGAGAGAGAGGTGGGATAATGGGGGAGAGAGGGGGAAATAGGGAGAGAGGGGGAAATAGGGAGAGAGGGGGGATATAGGGAGAGAGAGGGGATATAGGGAGAGAGAGGTGGGATAATGGGGGAGAGAGGTGCGTGACTTGGCGTCGGGTAGGTTTGGCTTTATACATAGCTTGGGCTTTGTCGAGTAAGGCTTAAACTATGTATTTAGATTGTAGTTAGGTATTGTAGGTAGGTATCGTGGGTTGTTGTAGGTAGTTATTGTATGTAATTATTGTAGGTTAGTATTGTATTCGGCGGTGCCGGGTGTAGCACGAAGCTAGCTAGCTAGCTAACTCACCACCTGGACTAGCTGGCGAGTAGCTATTAGCAACGGTATAGTTGTTTCACGCCTGAGAGTGCCTGTAATTACGCCAGCTGGCTGCCTACAATAATTACATACAATAACTGCCTACCATTCAGCTGTTTTCTAACCTCATTGTCTGAACCGTTAACGTTAGGTAGCAAGTGGCTACTGTGCTTGAAAATTAGCAAGCGTGTTGCAACCTGGATAGCTACTTGTAAACAATAGCTGGAACGACCGAGCGAACAGACGCGAACTGGCTGAGTCAATTCAGTGGCTAGCTTTGCACTTGGCTAGCTAACAGTAGCTGCTAGGGGTAAGTCATAACCTACACTTGTGTTTTGTTTTTTACATATTGATAGCCCGAGTCGCTCAAGGAATTCGGGACATGGGTGACTAGTTAACGTTAGTTTGGCTCTCTCTGTGTGTTCGTGCCGTGAAAGGAGGGGTTCTTCTTTGTCTGAAAGCAATGGCTAGCTAGTTTGCTAACTATTCTAGCTAACTAACTGGCTGAATAAGTTGACGACGGACTCGCTCAAGCTGTCGGGACTAACCCACAACGTTAGACACGGACACGAACGATCTGCTTGCGTGTTGATACACTGGTGGTTGTTGTGGCTGAGTATTGGCGCTAAACCCTGCTGCTGGAGACCGGCATGCTAGCTGGCTGTGGCGTCTTATGACGAGGTGCCCGGACGTTTTTCACGGAATAATACTGCACCTAGTTAGCTAGCTGAATAAACTAGGTTAGTCTATTCCTAGAAAACATTGAACCGCTGTAGTTCACAACAATTATAGTTTCTGAGGTGGAAGTTGGGAGAGTTATATTTGGGAGTTGTGGTGAGGGAGGCCACGCTCTCTCCTTTCCCAGATGTTTAGTTCATTTTATTCCGATCTCCTCTGCATTATTGTAGCCATCTGCTGCAGCCTGTCAACTATGCCTCTGCCTATCCCTGTTCTCTCCTCTCCGCACAGGCTACACAAACGCCTCACACCGCGTGGCTGCTGCCTCTCTAACCTGGTGGTCCCTGCACGCACGACCCACGTGGAGTTCCAGGTCTCAGGCAGCCTCTGGAACTGCCGTTCTGCTGCCAACAAGGCAGACTTCATCCCAGCCTATGCTACCCTCCAGTCCCTCGACTTCTTGGCGCTGACGGAAACATGGATTACCACTGAAAACACTGCTACTCCTGCTGCTCTCTCCTCGTCTGACCATGTGTTCTCGCATACCCCGAGAGCATCTGGTCAGCGGGGTGGTGGCACAGGAATCCTCATCTCTCCCAAGTGGACATTCTCAATTTTTCCCCTGACCCATCTGTCTATCTCCTCATTTAAATTCCATGCTGTCACAGTCACTAGCCCATTTAAGCTTAATATCCTTGTCATCTATCGCCCTCCAGGTTCCCTTGGAGAGTTCATCAATGAGCTTGACGCCTTGATAAGTTCCTTTCCTGAGGATGGCTCACCCCTCACAGTTCTGGGGGATCTCAACCTCCCTACGTCTACATTTGACTCATTTCTCTCTGCCTCCTTCTTTCCACTCCTCTCCTCTTTTGACCTCACCCTCTCACCGTCCCCCCCTACTCACAAGGCAGGCAATACGCTTGACCTCATCTTTACTAGATGCTGTTCTTCTACTAATCTCACTGCAACTCCCCTCCAAGTCTCCGACCACTACTTTGTATCCTTTTCTCTCTCCCTCTCCTCCAACACTACTCACTCTGCCCCTACACAGATGGTAATGCGCCGTCGCAACCTTCGCTCTCTCTCTCCCGCTACTCTCTCCTCTTCCATCCTATCATCTCTTCCCTCTGCTCAATCCTTCTCCCTCCAATCTCCTGATTCTGCCTCCTCAGTCCTCCCCTCCAGCTCCGTGGCTTGATGACTCATTGCGAGCTCACAGAACAGAGCTCCGGGCAGCTGAGCGGAAATGGAAGAAAACTAGACTCCCTGCAGACCTGGCATCTTTTCACTCCCTCCTCTCTACATTTTCTTCATCTGTTTCTGCTGCTAAGGCCACTTTCTACCACTCTAAATTCCAAGCATCCGCCTCTAACCCTAGGAAGCTCTTTGCCACATTCTCCTCCCTGCTGAATCCCCCCCTCCTCCCTCTCTGTGGATGACTTCGTCAACCATTTTGAAAAGAAGGTTGACGACATCCGATCCTCGTTTGTTAAGTCAAATGACACTGCTGGTCCTGCTCACACTGCCCTACCCTATGCTTTGACTTCTTTCTCCCCTCTCTCTCCAGATAAAATCTTGCGACTTGTGACGGCAGGCCGCCCAACAACCTGCCCGCTTGACCCTATCCCCTCCTCTCTTCTCCAGACCATCTCCGGTGACCTTCTCCCTTACCTCACCTCGCTGATCAACTCATCCTTGACCGCTGGCTATGTCCCTTCCGTCTTCAAGAGAGCGAGAGTTGCACCCCTTCTCAAAAAACCAACACTCGATCCCTCTGATGTCAACAACTACAGACCAGTATCCCTTCTTTCTTTTCTCTCCAAAACTATTGAGCGTGCCGTCTTTAGCCAACTCTCTTGCTATCTCTCTCAGAATGACCTTCTTGATCCAAACCAGTCAGGTTTCAAGACTGGTCATTCAACTGAGACTGCTCTTCTCTGTGTCACAGAGGCTCTCCGCACTGCTAAAGCTAACTCTCTCTCCTCTGCTCTTGTCCTTCTAGACCTGTCTGCTGCCTTTGATACTGTGAACCATCAGATCCTCCTCTCCACCCTCTCCGAGCTGGGCATCTCCGGCGCGGCTCACTCTTGGATTGCGTCCTACCTGACCGGTCGCTCCTACCAAGTGGCGTGGCGAGAAGCTGTCTCCGCACCACGTGCTCTCACTACTGGTGTCCCCCAGGGCTCAGTTCTAGGCCCTCTCCTATTCTCGCTATACACCAAGTCACTTGGCTCTGTCATATCCTCACATGGCCTCTCCTATCATTGCTACGCTGACGACACACAACTAATCTTCTCCTTTCCCCCTTCTGATAACCAGGTGGCGAATCGCATCTCTGCATGTCTGGCAGACATATCAGTATGGATGACGGATCACCACCTCAAGCTGAACCTCGGCAAGACGGAGCTGCTCTTCCTCCCGGGGAAGGACTGCCCGTTCCATGATCTCGCCATCACGGTTGACAACTCCGTTGTGTCCTCCTCCCAGAGTGCGAAGAGCCTTGGCGTGACCCTGGACAACACCCTGTCGTTCTCCGCTAACATCAAGGCGGTGACCCGATCCTGTAGGTTCATGCTCTACAACATTCGGAGAGTACGACCCTGCCTTACACAGGAAGCGGCACAGGTCCTAATCCAGGCACTTGTCATCTCCCGTCTGGATTACTGCAACTCGCTGTTGGCTGGGCTCCCTGCCTGTGCCATTAAACCCCTACAACTCATCCAGAATGCCGCAGCCCGTCTGGTGTTCAACCTTCCCAAGTTCTCTCACGTCACCCCGCTCCTCCGCACACTCCACTGGCTTCCAGTTGAAGCTCGCATCTGCTACAAGACCATGGTGCTTGCCTACGGAGCTGTGAGGGGAACGGCACCTCCGTACCTTCAGGCTCTGATCAGTCCCTACACCCAAACGAGGGCACTGCGTTCATCCACCTCTGGCCTGCTGGCTCCCCTACCTCTGCGGAAGCATAGTTCCCGCTCAGCCCATTCAAAACTGTTCGCTGCTCTGGCACCCCAATGGTGGAACAAGCTCCCTCACGACGCCAGGACAGCGGAGTCACTCACCACCTTCCGGAGACATTTGAAACCCCACCTCTTTAAGGAATACCTGGGATAGGATAAAGTAATCCTTCTACCCCCCCCCCCCCCCAAAAAAACAAAAACAAATACAAAAACAAAAACATTGTAAAGTGGTTATCCCACTGGCTATAAGGTGAATGCACCTATTTGCAAGTCGCTCTGGATAAGAGCGTCTGCTAAATGACGTAAATGGAAAATGTAAATGGAAAAAATGGAAAGGTGCGATATATGGCGAGAGAGAGAGCAGATTGAGAGAGTGGGGGGATATAGGGGGAGAGAGGGGGGATATAGGGGGAGATAGAGCATAGAGCTAGAGAGAGGGGGATGTAGGGGGAGAGAGGGGGGAGAGAGGGGGAGAGAGGGGGGTGATGTAGGGGGAGAGAGAGAGATGACGGCGAGAGATTGTTGATGTTGTTTCGTCTGTTCTCACTTTTGTTTGTTAATTTCATTTGCTTTGGCAATCTAAACATGTTTCCAATGCCAATAAATCCCCTTTGAATTGAATTAAATTGAGAGACAGAGAGAGTGCCAAGGGACACCTGCTGATAGGTAGACTGAGCGAGGTTTCACTTTACTCAAAGCCCTACTATTAGATGTTATTTATGAGGTTGACTAAGGCGCCATACACCGCTGACTGATCTATGTGCCACTGTTGAAATGTAAATATTGAAATACAGTAGAACAGAGTACTGGATCAGACAGCGATGACCATGGGTTAGGCTATATGAGGAGGAGGATGATGATGATGATGGTGATGGTAATGATGGTGGTGATGGTGGTGATGGTGGTGATGGTGATGATGATGGTGGTGGTGATGGTGATTATCATAATCTCTTCCTCTTCCTCATCGTCATAATCATCATCACGATTAAATAAATAAATTCATTATTTGTCATCATCATTATCTTCACCAACTGATTTTTTTTAGAAAACGCTTTTATCCAGAGCGATTTACAGTAAGTAGTGAGTGCGTACATTTTCGTACTTTCCCCTATTGTCACCGGTAGCCCAAGCCAGTAGACTTTATGCTTGTATTCTCTAATATTGGCTCCTATACTACTAAATGATTCATAGCTGTGGCTATACCTACCTGCCCTGCATTCAGACATATCTGTTATCAGTGATCCGGGCAGTGACGGAGACAGGTGTGTCCATCTCCCTGCCTCACCCTGGCTACCACCTGGCCACCACCTGGCCACTTTTATTACCGCAAATAATCCACAGAGATCGTCAATTTTTACTGTTTATTTGAGAACAAACTAGAAGATATATTGCTCTGCTATGCATGTCAGTCCTCCCTCTACGAGTCTGCTTCTCCCTTGCTAATTCCGTTGCTTATCTGCGCTGTATTATATTGTTAAGGGATAAGGATGTGGGTAAGTTTTTAACCGATGTTGGCAGCAACACAAACTAGAGGAAGATAAATATTCAGATTAAATATGGGGAGATGTCAAGGCGAGTACTCCACCCTCACGGAGTCGTGTATTGGTTGTATTATTCAAATACATAATTCATCTGTTTATCGGTGAAACTGCCAAGACCCCCAAAAGTAGCCCTTGGAAAGATGTGTATTCGATCAACATAAATCATTACTTTTTTTTCATGAGACTTAAAAGTCCCCCCAATATGTTCTGGAATCGAATAAACACAAATACACTCCTAGTCTTGAGAGTTAATTCGTTTTTTAAGTTAATAAAAAATAAAACGTTATTTTCTCCAAGACAAAACGAAACTTCTTCAGACAGAATAATAAATGACCTCGGATGACAAGTGAAACGAAATGTCTATCAACATCATGATGGATTTACAATGCACAAACGTTGCAGAAAAGAAGTTAAAGATTGTCCCAACTGTTTTCTTTTGTGGGGAAGAGGCAACCCTCGCTATTGGCTGTGCGATCCAAACCTGTGTGCCTCCTAGGGCGGGGTTGGGTGGAGGGGGGTGTAGTATTAAAGGATCGGCCAGGATCCAGAGGTGACAGCCAGGAGATTGTGTCACAAGTGAGTCCACTCTTAGCGCCGTCCTTGGGCATTGAAGAGAGACACATTTGCAGCACTGTCCAAACCTGGTTTTGGTGGAATTTTTTAGAGATAACTTTTTTGTTG